>NW_027498940.1:0-101172 GCF_021521415.1 Bidens hawaiensis
AATTTAGTTTGTGGATGCCGAATTGAAATGATGAGAGTGAATTCCAATCCACCTTTCACCATGGTTCATCTTAAATCCTTGCTTATGGTAAATCCCAAATAATATTTTTATCTTATAAAGAGTAAGTTTAGTTAGGGATTAGCTCGGGATGATACCGGTACCGACGCGTACAGATCCAGAAAATTCTAAATTTTTGGTATCAATATCGAAATTTTAGGTATATCGGTACTTGTATTTCGTATAAAGTCGGGAAATACAGATACCGAGCTGTACCGATACCGAAAACTCAAAACCTGGTACCGATCGGTACCAAATGGTATCGAATTCGGTAGCGGTACCGAAAATGATCATCCTTTACTAATAGGTTAATTAATTATAATTTTATTGTTATAGGATATGGTGGTTGGAGGGACGGATACAACCTCGAATACAATCGAGTTTGCGTTGGCCGAGATGATGAACCAACCGGAAATCCTCAAAAAAGCACAAGAAGAATTGGAGACGGTGGTCGGGAAAGATAACGTAGTCGAAGAATCTCACATCAACAAACTACCTTACCTATATGCCATCATGAAAGAAACTTTACGATTGCACCCGGCACTTCCACTCATGGTTCCACATTGTCCGAGTGAGTCAGTGTGATTGGTGGCTACACGGTCCCTAAAGGTGCTCGGGTGTTTGTGAATGCGTGGGCAATACAAAGAGACCCTACAATTTGGGAAAACCCGCTGGAGTTTAGACCTGAAAGGTTTTTGAATGGGAAGTATGATTATACCGGAAATGACTTTAGTTATTTTCCGTTTGGGTCTGGACGAAGGATATGTGCAGGGACCGCAATGGGAGAAAGAATGTTTATGTTTTTGCTTGCATCCATCGTTCATTCATTTGATTGAAATTAGGCGAGGGGAAGGAGCATGATCTAACTGAAAAGTTTGGGATCGTGTTGAAGAAAAAGGTAGCTCTCATGGCAATCCCGACAGCAAGATTGTCAAACCCGACACTCTACGAATGAAAATATCGCAAGTGATGTATTGTATTCAATAGAGCCATTTAAATCCTTGCAATTTGCAAGAATTTACTTATACATGTTGACACTTTCAATGTAAAATAGCATAAAGGATATTATTATAATAATATATGTTAATAATTATCAACTTTCTATTGTGAGGTAAAAATAGTGTTTATTTTTAATGCTTTTTGTTGGACCACATCATCCAATAGGTACATGTCATTTTTGTGTATTTTTGTTTAGATTATTACAATCACTACGAGATAACATAACAAGCGTATGTTTATCTGTTGACTCGATAAATTTGAACTTAAATAAACAAAACCTAATAGATAAAACTAAAAAACCTGACAGGTCAAACTAAATTTGGCCCAAAACTTCCCGCTCTCTAACGTTTAAATCAAATATGAAAGAACCTTTGGTTTAATGGTATGAAAGTGTCAGTAACAAACGAATGACATTAAAAAAATTATATTAAAACATAATTAATTTAGGTATTAATTAAAACAACACATTTATATATTTTAGTTATTAAGTCAACGATTTAGGTGTCAAAACTTGTTTGAAATCTAAAACCAAAACGTGACCATAGGTGGAAATGTTGAATCCCAACAAATATATCAATAATATTGTTTAAAAACTTTCTCTCTCGATCCCTCTTCAATTTTTGATCTGGGAATATTTTATTTGAATCAATAAAAAACAAATTCACTTTTATTTTATATTGAGAAATGTTATTTTGATGTGAAATATTTTAATTAGAAAATTAATAAAATTCAAAACTGGAGTATAAATACAATATAAGTTCACTTTTACACCATGTGTACTGCAAACGTTATGTTTGCGTTATGGGTTGAAAACGCGGGGGTACACCGCCCCCCTGCGTTATGTGATGTTGTTTTTTTGGTGCGTTGTATACAAAACGCGCAAATGGCACACAAATCAAAAACATATTACCGTTATATATAAAACCGTTGAGAATAATTTCTTTTTTATTTTTTATATATTAAACCAACTAATTCCCAATCAAAACTCATCAAATTTATATAACTTCTCTTTTAACTCTACAACTCTATAATTCCTTTACACAAAATTCACTATATATGGATCCTCCATCTATATATAAACAGTTTTTCGGGCCCGACCAACAAGCCGAGTACGTGGAGGAGGAACAGGCAGTTACTAGTGCGATTATGCTCGCGACACAGTATATGAGTTCCGTTACGGTGCGATTAGCTCTCCACCCCCCGTTTCAACAAGAGCATATTTCGAACGAGATCGTGCCGAAGCCAACAACCGGTTGATGGCAGATTACTTCTGCGACACGCCGAGATACAAGAACCCGAAGACCTTTAGGCGTCGTTTTCGGATGTCTAAAAATTTATTTATGCGCATCACCAATGATTTGGAGCGTGAGTTTGATTACTTTAAGCAAAAGCCTGACGCTCGAGGGACGCTAGGATTCACGGCTATTCAGAAGGTTACTGTAAGGCCCCGAACCCGGTGGCCCTAATTTAGCGTCGGATTTACTCATAAACACAGTTCTTCAAATCAGAGTTTATTAAAACTTTTCGCAGAATATAAAACATCAATCATTTGTTACAAAACATTAAATCTTTTCTTTGATATCATAAAACTTTATATTTAAAAACATCTTTACTTCTTTCTTCAGATGCCAGAATGATCCATTTATATAGATGAAACTAATCATCTTTTTTTTTAGATGGAAGCCGGTTCCACGACTTTAGTGGAAATGATGATCCTGCTCCCCCCTGAAAGTATCAACTACCTGAAAAAGATCTATGAGAGTTCTTTCCTGAATCCGAAAGAGAGTACTTGGTTCTCCCAATAACTAAAAAGTGTAGCATGCCTGAATCTAACTGGGGTTCGCGGTGGTGGAGGGACTGGATCGGAAAAAAGAGCGATTCTAGTTGTAAGATATCTAATGAAACCGTCGCTGGAATTGAGATATTATTCAAAGAGAAGATCTCAAAGTTCAATCCATGCCATGCGTCATCCTCATACTAGCTCTGTAATCAGCTCACCTGCGTGCATACTAAAAGTCAGCTACGCTGAGTGAGTTCTAGTTAATCGAAACGCCATACAATACATACACATACATACTTATCCGTAGATACATATCCATACATCATTAGTTACCCTTCTGTTCTACGTACATACTTGCTACCATACATACATACATATCTACAATCACTAACCTCAGTCTACCGAGAGTACGTTCATAGTCCGCCGTCTATACCCGTACTCAAGGTTGTGAACACGTACAAGGTTCGCAGTTCTTACCTATGTTCACCATTTATGGTACGTACAAGGTTCGCGGTCCTTCCCTATACCATAATACATCCACAACACGTACAAGGTTTACAGTCCTTCCCTATGTTGCAACATAATTCATAGCACGTACGAGGTTCGCAGTCCTCCCCTATGCTACAAAATCAGCACGTATAAGGTTCACAGTCCTTTCCTGTGCTGACATACATCCACAACACATACAAGGTTCGCAGTCCTTCCCTATGTTGCAACCTAATTCATAGCACGTACGAGGTTCGCAGTCCTCCCCTATGCTACAAAATCAGCACGTATAAGGTTCACAGTCCTTTCCTATGCTGACATACATCCACAACACGTACAACGTTCGCAGTCCTTCCCTATGTTGCAACCTAATTCATAGCACGTACGAGGTTCGCAGTCCTCCCCTATGCTACAAAATCAGCACGTATAAGGTTCACAGTCCTTTCCTATGCTTACATCTATTATCTACATCACGTATAAGGCTCGCAGTCCTTAACTACGCCATCACCTGCCAAGTCTATGTCCAACAGGAGTTTGAGGGATTCGCCACCCTAACTTACTATGTCGAACGTAGGACTCACATACCATTCGTGTACCTGTATACACATACTTCACATATACAATAATTACATTATAGCATAAGAACACTCTAGGCGTTCTTTACATCATTCATTTAACAACCATACCCCTTGTCGATACGTGCAATATCCGAAGATCGTTCACGCCCCGACAAGTATTCATTTGTAATGTTCATACATCTTCGATATATAATATTCGTATCTTTATTTTTAACCTGACAGTACGCGCAATATCCGAATATCGTTCGCGTACCGACAAGTAATCATTCATATCCATCACATAAATCACATATGGCATACACTTATCACTTAGGATAAATGTATTAACAACACATCGAGTATGCACACAGCCCTGAAAACATAACAAGGAATGGGGCTAGAAACTCACCTGAACTCTGCTTCTTCCTCCGATAGCTGTAGATCCCTTCTTTAGCTGAGCTCGGCTGACTGTATAAGTTACACATATCAATACTCACCTGATCTAATCTGGCGGCCTAGTATTAGCATACTTTTACTTATCGTTTTTAACTTATTTTCTAATCGAACTTGACTTTAGGCGAAATTAAACCTTAGGCGAACTTAGCTTTAGGCGAAGTTAAACCTTACGCGAACTTGGCTTTAGGCGAAGTTAAACCTTAGGCGAACTTGGCCTCAGGCGAAGTTAAACCTTAGGCGAACTTGGCCTCAGGCGAAGTTATCAATTAGGCGAACTTGGCCTCAGGCGAAGTTATCGCTTTGAAGGCGAAGTTATCGCTTTGAAGGCGAAGTTATCAATTAGGCGAACTTGGCCTCAGGCGAAGTTATCACTTTGAAGGCGAAGTTATCAATTAGGCGAACTTGGCCTCAGGCGAAGTTATCGCTTTGAAGGCGAAGTTGCCCAGTTCCGCCGCTGTGTTGGTTTTTATCAATCATTTTGGCGATTTTAACACCCTTGCTATGGTTTAACATCACCCACTACGTTCCCCAACCGTTTCCGGTCGTTTATACACTAAAAAACTTGAATCTTTAAACTGTAAAGATCAAAAATCATACATTTTTGAGCTTGTTTGGATCTTGTTCAACTTGTTAATCACAACTAGCCCTCACTCTCTCTCGGATCTGTCCGTTCCTCTCCTCGGCCGGCCGGCGGTGTTGGTGGTGTGTGGTATGTGTGTTTTGGAGTGTGTTAGAAAATAGATGGAAAGAATGATGGTATGGGGTTTTAGGGGATATTTATATCCCTTAAATCCCATGGACCTAAGGCCCATTCTCATTTAACCCATCTCCATTAATCTAAGTCCAAAACCCATATCCACTACCCAACGCTAGCCCGACCCATACCAACTCCTACTCTAATTATTTATTTCCCGATAACCCGAGTAAACTTTCCCTCTATTATTAAGTAATATAATTAATATCATTTTCGAAATTTCGGGATGTTACAGTTACGTCAGCCGTGCGCGTGCTCGCCTACGGAAACACGACCGACATCAACGACGATTATTTAAAGATGGCCGAAAAAACAACCTGGGACACCTTGGAGTATTTTTGTTACGGTACGTTTTGTTTTTTTTTTAAATAGTTTATCACTTGTTTACTGTGATCATTTATTTTATAAAAATTTTGTAAAATATAGGAATATTTAAACTATATGGACCACATTATCTGAGAGAGCCCAACGTTAACGATCTACAACGTCTTTACGATGCACATACAAGGGTGCTTGGTTTCCCCGGCATGATAGGAAGTGTAGATTGCATGCATTAGGAATGGGCTAATTGTCCAACTGCATGACGAGGTCAGTTCACACGAGGTGACCAAAAGGGACCAACGGTCAGCCTTCAAGCGATCGCTTCATACGACCTTTGGATTTGGTCGGCATTCTTCGGTGTTCCCGGTTCCAACAATGACATAACCGTCTTAGAGAAGTCTCCTGTGATGGAGAGTTACATATCTGGGACCGTTCCCGTCGCTTCGTTTTGGGTTAACGATAACTTCTACGATCATGGGTACTATCTAGGTGATGGAATATATCCAGAGTTCGCAATAATTGTTAAAACATTCAGAGACCCGATGGATGAAAAAAGACAGTATTTTAAGAAAGTGCAAGAGTCTGCGAGAAAGGATATCGAGAGGTGTTTTGGTGTTCTTCAACAACGATGGCATTATGTTAAAAATCCTTGTCGTCTGTGGTCTTTAGAAAGAATGAGATGTGCTATGTATGCGTGTATCATAATGCATAACATGATCATCGAGGACGAGGGAAGAGCAATATGTCCAACTTTCATACCGGACCCGGATCCACCACGGACTCCGGAAAGTATGGAGCAATGACTCGAAAACTCGAATTCCGTGCGGTCAAGAGAGATACATAACGCACTAAAGGAGGATTTGGTCCAACATATTTGGATGTATCGGCCTCTGCCTGGTGAAAACCATGATCAAAACGAGGGCAACAATGAAGACGATGATGAAGACAACGACGACGATGGCGAAGACGATGAAAACGACGACGAGGAAGGCGACGAAGAGGGCGAAGACGACGACGACAACAACGACGAATAGTTTTTTTTATATTTTCTTGTAATATTTATTTAATAAAATATTATTGTTATTTGATTATTCTTATTAAAAATTAAAAAAAAAAACAAAAACTGTAAAAGTGACTGGGCGCCACGTGGCGTATAACCCCTGGATGTGGAGAGTTATGACTACAGCCTGTTTTTGTACAAACCATAACTCTGACTGGGCGCCACGTGACGCATAACCCCTAGATGTGGAACTTTATGACTACACATGGTCTTACTTTAGATATGATGTGGTATTAATTAGAAAATTTAATAAAATTCAAAACCGGAGTATAATTGCAATAAGTTAACTTTTATGTCTAATAATAAATAAGAGGTAAGTTAACTAACTATACTTATGAATTATGATACATATAGTATCAGCTTTTAGAATGAATAATCCTTTGTTTTCTCCAAGCAATCCGACACGATATGGCGAATTTTTCATGATCGTTGGGTTTTGCAAGCAATCCAACAAGTTCTACGTAGCTAATCAAACGAGTTCTTTGAGTAATCCAAAGTGATACATACTTAATATGGCAACTTAGAAGAAGAAAGCTTGTAGAGGTTGGGAATTTAATTGCTTTTATTTTTTCGGTTTATTTAATTTTTTTTATATTAAGAATACATAGTAATCCTATTACTAATTATCCACTTTAAGTATCGGTAACTTTTAATACAAAATTATTTTTAGTTACCAAATCATTTCTTAAGGGGTATTTTAGGGACACCCACCCTTTTTTTCTAAAAGAACCCCTATACAAGCCTCGTATAAGGATATATATGGCGTATTGGGTTCCCGTATATGCCCCGTATAATAATATACAAGGCTATATAGAGAAGGGTGTCTAGTTGTCCATTTTAGGACCCTTCCTTACGAGGCGTATATAGAGAAGGGTGTCTATGTGTCCATTTTAGGACCCTTCCTTAAATAGTAAATAGGGGAATAAATTATTTGATCAAAACCTAACTCCTAGATAAGGTTGCAACTTGTGGTTGGAAGAGACAAAGAGCAGAAACTATCCGTGTCAGTAGAAACAAACCTAAAAAATATATGTCTTAATTTAACAACAAATGATTTTGATGAT
Organism: Bidens hawaiensis; assembly: GCF_021521415.1. Taxonomy (NCBI): domain Eukaryota; kingdom Viridiplantae; phylum Streptophyta; class Magnoliopsida; order Asterales; family Asteraceae; genus Bidens; species Bidens hawaiensis. The sequence goes on from NW_027498940.1 coordinate 7,535, forward strand.
AGGCAACAAATTTGTATTTTGCGAGGCTAGCATTTTTCTTGTTAACAAGACAAAAAGATTCTAGCCGTCCCTTGGATCACGAATTTAGTAACATTTGTATTTTGTAAATCTAGCATTTGTGTCGATAGAAACAAAACAACCACGAAACAAAAAATGGAAAGTCGATTTTGTTAAGCAATCCCATCAAAAAGATCCGTTTATTGATAAGCTACAAATTTAGGAAGCCTTAAAATATTCTCATTTTTAAAGCAATATATAATCAATGGATATTGGTTTTTAATACTCTCAACTTTCACTCATTGGTAGATAGCACTCTAAACTTTTGATTTGTTACCCACCACTCCCAACTTTCGCTCTATTTTCTCGTACCACTCCCCGTCTAATATTACACTAATCTCGTTAGTGTTTTGGACAAAAAACGTCATTCAAATTAGTTGAGGGGTGAAAACGAAATTTAATTTGTTTAACTGATTTGTAAAAAGACAAAAGTATCCTTACTTTAATAAATAAAAAATTGTAATATTTAGTATATAAATAAGAATATTTGTTGTGGGACTCACCACCTATCTTCTTCCCCCTTCTTTTGAAACCCTAGTTACCACCAAATCTCAACCTGCAACTCCATCTTGTTCTTCTAGAGTTATCATTCAAAACACTTATTCACAACTGAATCAATGCCAAATGGATTCAAAACCTTCCCTCCGATCAGGAACGTGTACAACAACCGACACAATTTAAATTTTTTATCAAAAACTCTCCAATGCTTACTCAAATCTGATCTTCAGTTCTTAACAACCAACGCTTCTCTGATGCTTCCCGATTCCTTTTCTTCTCGATTTCAGAGGGAGAGAAAGATATGAATCGCTACCGTCCTTTCTTTACCTTCATCGGTCGCCGACCACAATCATTTTCCTCCTCCACGAACACCGCAAAGAGGCTGCCGGAAGTTTAGTGACAATATCTTCACCGATGAGATTAGTTGTTAAAGGCATCCGGTACCGTGATGCCATTTCGGTGTTTATTGATGTTGTGTCTGTCTTACACTTTTCGGCGAGAGCAGTCAAAGGCTTCAAAGTCACGTTAATCACTAGTTTGTTTCAATATTAGAGTTAGTGATATTTAGATTTCTTTTTAACCCCCTCAACTTATTTGAATGACGTTTTTGTCCAAAACACTAACGAGGTTAGTGTAATATTAGACGAGGAGTGGTACAAGAAAATAGAGCGAAAGGTGGGAGTGGTGGGTAACAAATCAAAAGTCTGGAGTGTTATCTACCAACGGGTGAAAGTTGAGAGTATTAAAAACCAATATCCCTTTAATCAAAAACAACAACAACAACAACAAACATACCTATTAGAAATCACACCAATACAAAAGCTATTAGCAGGGTCTGGTGAGGGTGAGATATATGCAAACTTTACCTTAATCTCAAAAAATTCGGTACCGGTACCGAAAATGCTCATCCCTACTAATAGGTTAATTGATTATAATTTTATTGTCACATGAAATGGCGGTTGGAGGGACGTATACAGCTTCAAATACAATTAGGTTTGAGTTGGCCGAGATGATGAACCAACTAGAAATCCTCGAACAAGCATACGAAGAATTAGAGACGGTGGTCGGGAAAGATAACGTAGTTGAAAGAATCTCACATCAACAAACTACCTTACCTATATACCATCATGAAAGAAACTTTACGATTGCACCCGACACTTTCACTCATGGTTCCACATTGTTCAAGTAAGTCATGATGTGTGATTGGTTGCTACACGGCCCCTAAAGGTTCTCGGGTGTTTGTGAATGCGTGGGCAAATACAAAGAGACCCCCACCATTTGGGAAAACCCGTTGGAGTTTAGACCTGAAAGGTTTTTGAATGGGAAGTGGGCTTATACTGGAGATGACTTTAGTTAATTTACTTTTGGGTCTGGGCGAAGGATATGTGCTGGGACCGCAATGAAAGAACGAATGTTTATGTTTTTGCTGGGATCCATCGTTCATTCATTTGACTGGAAACTAGGAGAGTGGCAAAGAACATGATCTAACCGAAAAGTCTTGGCGAAAGATATGACAACTGATGTACTATAATCAGCATGGCCATTAATATTCTTGCAACTTGCAAGAATTTACTTGTCCCATATTCACATAGTCAATGTAATAACACAAAGGATATTATTAGTTTTCATCCTATATATGTTTTTTCTTCTTGTTTTCTTTTTAGAACTGCAACATGTCCACGACAACGGACTAGCAAAATACTAAAACCGAACATATACAAAAGGTTTTACATGTTTAAAAATTCAAAATTACACCAACTATCCTAATACGATCCATTTATGTTTTCTTTGATCTTGAAACCACCAAAGAAAGCTTTGTATATTATTATACTAGGTTAGTTACCCGTGTAGCACACGGGTTAGAATAAGTAATTGTTTTTAAATAATAAAATAATGTGAAATACAAAAAAAAATGTATCATTACATATATAAAGATATATTATACAGTAAAAAAAAATTACACGTTATACAATTTAAAAATAAAAAGTTGTTAGAAAATTCATAAATCATAAATTATTTCTTTATTAATTTTTATATCAAACTTAGTTGTAAATGACAACTTTTTTAAACCAACTCGTGGACCAAAACTTATTTGAATCTTAAAGTGTTTTGACGTGAACAATGTTTTATACTTTAATCGGTTAAAGAAACCAACCCGTTTCGTATTTGTTACTTATAAAAATCTAATATTAAATTTTATATTAAACAAATTAACATATTTATGATGGTATTAATTCTTTTAAATAAGGATGGAATTATTAAAAATTTAAAATGAAGCCTTAAAAGGAGAAATGTAGTTAATACGAGAGAGATGAGAGAAACTTTTGTAAAGATAAACATAGTTAATATGAGAGAGATGAATGAATACTATTGGACTAAAACCGCAGATTTCGACAAACCATATGGACGAAAACCGCAGTTCACTCAATAATAATAGATTGAAAAGAAAACGAAGAATAAAATATAAAACTATTAATAAGAAAAAGAAATATATATTTAACATGAGAAAATTAAAAAAATTTGTAAGTATCACTCATGTGTAATGGCATATGGCATTAAGACCCGTGTAGAACACGATTTAGAATTAATAAATTTGTTTAGATAATTACACAATGTAAATATGTTCAAATGATATAAAGATATAATATATGGTAGAATAAATTACATATTGCATTATACGGAAATAAAAAGTTGTTGAAAATTCATAAATCTCTAAATATTTTTTTGTATACAATATTTGTAATTTTAACCTACATATCAAAATTAATAGTTTCATTTTATTTTTTATTTCAACTTTAGATAATGAAACACATCACTTACCATGCGTTAAAACAGGTTGTCTCAAAAACAAATCAAATCATCTATAGTGATTGACTTTAGCTTTTATTAATCTTCATTGCGAAACAAACATAAAGTAAAAATTTCTTTATTTGAAATTAATTATTTTAACTAAATCAACGTGAAAATTTGTTATATATAAAAGCTTAATATTAATAACTAATACAACATATTTATATAAAACTAAACAATATATCTGTGTCTGTTTTAAAATTTTATATTAAAAAATAATAATTAAAAAGAGAAAATAATTGATTAAGAAAGAAAAAAAAAGTTAAATATAAAACTATTAATAAAAAGGGAATGTCTTTAATAAGAGAGAGAGGAGAGACAAGTTTGTAAGAAGTTATCTTATGTGATGTCATTTGCCATTAAGAAGTTTTATTTTATATAGTATAGATAAGAACACGAGTTAGTATAAATAAATTTTTTTAGATAATAACACAATGTAAATATGTTCAAATGATATAAAGATATAATATATGGTAGAATAAATTACATATTACACAATACGGAAATAAAAAGTTATTAATAATTCATAAATCTCTAAATATTTTTTTTGTATACAATATTTGTAATTTTAACTTACATATCAAAATTAGTAGTTTCATTTTGTTTTTTTGTTTCAACTTTAAATAATGAAACACATCACTTACCATGCGTTAAAACAGGTTGTCTTAAAAACAAATCAAACCATCTATAGTGATTGACTTTAGCTTTTATTAATCTTTATTGCGAAACAAACATAAAGTTAAAATTTCTTTATTTGAAATTAATTATTTTATCTAAATCAATGTGAAAATTTGTTATTTATAAAAACATAATATTAATAACTAATACAACATATTTATATAAAACTAAACAATATATCTATGTATTAAAATTTTAAATTAAAAAATATTTATTAAAAAGAGAAAATAATTGATTAAGAAGGAAACAAAAAGTTAAATATAAACTATTAATAAAAAGGGAATGCATTTAATAAGAGAGAGGGGTTGGAAAATTTTGTAAGATGTTATCTTATGTGATGCCATGTGGCATTAAGAAGCTTTATTTATTATATAGTATATATTAGATAATGAAACACATCACTTAACATGCGTTAAAATAGGTTGTCTCAAAAACAAATTAAATCATCTATTGTGATTGACTTTAGCTTTTATTAATCTTCATTGCAAAACAAACATAAAGTTAAAATTTCTTTATTTGAAATTAATTATTTTAACTAAATCAACGTGAAAATTTGTTATTTATAAAAGCTTAATATTAATAACTAATACAATATATTTATATAAAACTAAACAATATATCTGTGTCTGTTTTAAAATTTTATATTAAAAAATAATAATTAAAAAGAGAAAATAATTGATTAAGAAAGAAAAAAAAAGTTAAATATAAAACTATTAATAAAAAGGGAATGTCTTTAATAAGAGAGAGAGGAGAGACAAGTTTGTAAGAAGTTATCTTATGTGATGTCATTTGCCATTAAGAAGTTTTATTTTATATAGTATAGATAAGAACACGAGTTAGAATAAATAAATTTTTTTAGATAATAACACAATGTAAATATGTTCAAATGATATAAAGATATAATATATGGTAGAATAAATTACATATTACACAATACGGAAATAAAAAGTTATTAATAATTCATAAATCTCTAAATATTTTTTTTGTATACAATATTTGTAATTTTAACTTACATATCAAAATTAGTAGTTTCATTTTGTTTTTTTATTTCAACTTTAAATAATGAAACACATCACTTACCATGCGTTAAAACAGGTTGTCTTAAAAACAAATCAAACCATCTATAGTGATTGACTTTAGCTTTTATTAATCTTTATTGCAAAACAAACATAAAGTTAAAATTTCTTTATTTGAAATTAATTATTTTATCTAAATCAATGTGAAAATTTGTTATTTATAAAAACATAATATTAATAACTAATACAACATATTTATATAAAACTAAACAATATATCTATGTATTAAAATTTTAAATTAAAAAATATTTATTAAAAAGAGAAAATAATTGATTAAGAAGGAAACAAAAAGTTAAATATAAACTATTAATAAAAAGGGAATGCATTTAATAAGAGAGAGGGGTGGGAAAATTTTGTAAGATGTTATCTTATGTAATGCCATGTGGCATTAAGAAGCTTTATTTATTATATAGTATATATTAGATAATGAAACACATCACTTAACATGCGTTAAAATAGGTTGTCTCAAAAACAAATTAAATCATCTATTGTGATTGACTTTAGCTTTTATTAATCTTTATTGCGAAACAAACATAAAGTTAAAATTTCTTTATTTGAAATTAATTATTTTAACTAAATCAACGTGAAAATTTGTTATTTATAAAAGCATAATATTAATAACTAATACAACATATTTATATAAAACTAAACAATATATCTGTGTCTGTTTTAAAATTTTATATTAAAAAATAATAATTAAAAAGAGAAAATAATTGATTAAGAAAGAAAAAAAAAGTTAAATATAAAACTATTAATAAAAAGGGAATGTCTTTAATAAGAGAGAGAGGAGAGACAAGTTTGTAAGAAGTTATCTTATGTGATGTCATTTGCCATTAAGAAGTTTTATTTTATATAGTATAGATAAGAACACGAGTTAGTATAAATAAATTTTTTTAGATAATAACATAATGTAAATATGTTCAAATGATATAAAGATATAATATATGGTAGAATAAATTACATATTACACTATACGGAAATAAAAAGTTATTAATAATTCATAAATCTCTAAATATTTTTTTTGTATACAATATTTGTAATTTTAACCTACATATCAAAATTTGTAGTTTCATTTTGTTTTTTTATTTCAACTTTAAATAATGAAACACATCACTTACCATGCGTTAAAACAGGTTGTCTTAAAAACAAATCAAACCATCTATAGTGATTGACTTTAGCTTTTATTAATCTTCATTGCGAAACAAACATAAAGTTAAAATTTCTTTATTTGAAATTAATTATTTTATCTAAATCAACGTGAAAACTTGTTATTTATAAAAACTTAATATTAATAACTAATACAACATATTTATATAAAACTAAACAATATATCTAAGTTTGTATTAAAATTTTAAATTAAAAAATATTTATTAAAAAGAGAAAATAATTGATTAAGAAGAAAACAAAAAGTTAAATATAAACTATTAATAAAAAGGGAATGCATTTAATAAGAGAGAGGGGTGGGAAAATTTTGTAAGATATTATCTTATGTGATGCCATGTGGTATTAAGAAGCTTTATTTATTATATAGTATAGATTAGATAATGAAATACATCACTTACCGTGCGTTAAAACAGTTTGTCTCAAAAACAAATTAAATTATCTATAGTGATTGACTTTAGCTTTTATTAATCTTCATTGCGAAACAAACATAAAGTTAAAATTTCTTTATTTGAAATTAATTATTTTAACTAAATCAACGTGAAAATTTGTTATTTATAAAAGCTTAATATTAATAACTAATACAACATATTTATATAAAACTAAACATTATATCTGTGTCTGTTTTAAAATTTTATATTAAAAAATAATAATTAAAAAAAGAAAATAATTGATTAAGAAAGAAAAAAAAATTAAATATAAAACTATTAATAAAAAAGGAATGTCTTTAATAAGAGAGAGAGAGGTGAGACAAGTTTGTAAGAAGTTATCTTATGTGATGTCATTTGGCATTAAGAAGTTTTATTTTATATAGTATAGATAAGAACACGAGTTAGAATAAATAAATTTGTTTAGATAATAACACAATGTAAATATGTTCAAATGATATAAAGATATAATATATGGTAGAATAAATTACATATAACACAATACGGAAATAAAAAGTTATTAATAATTCATAAATCTCTAAATATTTTTTTTTTGCATACAATATTTGTAATTTTAACCTACATATCAAAATTAGTAGTTTATTTTGTTTTTTTATTTCAACTTTAAATAATGAAACACATCACTTACCATGCGTTAAAAAAGGTTGTCTTAAAAACAAATCAAACCATCTATAGTGATTGACTTTAGCTTTTATTAATCTTTATTGCGAAGCAAACATAAAGTTAAAATTCTTTATTTGAAATTAATTATTTTATCTAAATCAACGTGAAAACATGTTATTTATAAAAACTTAATATTAATAACTAATACAACATATTTATATAAAACTAAACAATATATCTATGTTTGTATTAAAATTTTAAATTAAAAAATATTTATTAAAAAGAGAAAATAATTGATTAAGAAGGAAACAAAAAGTTAAATATAAACTATTAATAAAAAGGGAATGCATTTAATAAGAGAGAGGGGTGAGAAAATTCTGTAAGATTTTATCTTATGTGATGCCATGTGGCATTAAGAAGCTTTATTTATTATATAGTATAGATTAGATAATGAAACACATCACTTACCATGCGTTAAAACAGATTGTCTCAAAAACAAATTAAATCATCTATAGTGATTGACTTTAGCTTTTATTAATCTTCATTGCGAAACAAACATAAAGTTAAAATATCTTTATTAGAAATTAATTATTTTAACTAAATCAACGTGAAAATTTGTTATTTATAAAAGCTTAATATTAATAACTAATACAACATATTTATATAAAACTAAACAATATATCTGTGTCTGTTTTAAAATTTTATATTAAAGAATAATGATTAAAAAGAGAAAATAATTGATTAAGAAAGAAAAAAAAAGTTAAATATAAAACTATTAATAAAAGGGAATGTCTTTAATAAGATAGAGAGGTGAGACAAGTTTGTAAGAAGTTATCTTATGTGATGTCATTTGGCATTAAGAAGTTTTATTTTATATAGTATAGATAAGAATACGAGTTAGAATAAACAAATTTGTTTAGATAATAACACAATGTAAATATGTTCAAATGATATAAAGATATAATATATGGTAGAATAAATTATATATTACACAATACGGAAATAAAAAGTTATTAATAATTCATAAATCTCTAAATATTTTTTTTTATATACAATATTTGTAATTTTAACCTACATATCAAAATTAGTAGTTTCATTTTGTTTTTTTATTTCAACTTTAAATAATGAAACACATCACTTACCATGCGTTAAAACAGGTTGTCTTAAAAACAAATCATACCATCTATAGTGATTGACTTTAGCTTTTATTAATCTTCATTTCGAAACAAACATAAAGTTAAAATTCTTTATTTGAAATTAATTATTTTATCTAAATCAACATGAAAACTTGTTATTTATAAAAACTTATTATTAATAACTAATACAACATATTTATATAAAAATAAACAATATATCTATGTTTGTATTAAAATTTTAAATTAAAAAATATTTATTAAAAAGAGAAAATAATTGATTAAGAACTAAACAAAAAGTTAAATATAAACTATTAATAAAAAGGGAATGCATTTAATAAGAGAGAGGGGTGGGAAAATTTTGAAAGATGTTATCTTATGTGATCTCATGTGGCATTAAGAAACTTTATTTATTATATAGTATAGATTAGATAATGAAACACATCACTTACCATGCGTTAAAACAGATTGTATCAAAAACAAATTAAATCATCTATAGTGATTGACTTTAGCTTTTATTAATCTTCATGGCGAAACAAACATAAAGTTAAATTTCTTTATTTGAAATTAATTATTTTAACTAAATCAACGTGAAAATTTGTTATTTATAAAAGCTTAATATTAATAATTAATACAACATATTTATATAAAACTAAACAATATATCTGTGTCTGTTTTAAAATTTTATATTAAAAACTAATAATTAAAAAGAGAAAATAATTGATTAAGAAAGAAAAAAAAAGTTAAATATAAAACTATTAATAAAAAGGGAATGTCTTTAATAAGAGAGATAGGTGGGACAAGTTTGTAAGAAGTTATCTTATGTGATGTCATTTGGCATTAAGAAGTTTTATTTTATATAGTATAGATAAGAACACGAGTTAGAATAAATAAATTTGTTTAGATAATAACACAATGTAAATATGTTCAAATGATATAAAGATATAATATATGGTAGAATAAATTACATATTACACAATACGGAAATAAAAAGTTATTAATAATTCATAAATCTCTAAATATTTTTTTTTGTATACAATATTTGTAATTTTAACCTACATATCAAAATTAGTAGTTTCATTTTGTTTTTTTGTTTCAACTTTAAATAATGAAACACATCACTTACCATGCGTTAAAACAGGTTGTTTTAAAAACAAATCAAACCATCTATAGTGATTGACTTTAGCTTTTATTAATCTTCATTGCGAAACAAACGTAAAGTTAAAATTCTTTATTTGAAATTAATTATTTTATCTAAATCAACATGAAAACTTGTTATTTATAAAAACTTAATATTAATAACTAATACAACATATTTATATAAAACTAAACAATATATCTATGTTTGTATTAAAATTTTAAATTAAAAAATATTTATTAAAAAGAGAAAATAATTGATTAAGAAGGAAACAAAAAGTTAAATATAAACTATTAATAAAAAGAGAATGCATTTAATATTTGTAAATCACTTATGTGATGCCATATGGCATTAAGAAGCTTTATTTATTATATAGTATATATATAGATTTTACCCTATTTGGGTCAAACTCGTATGCGTGTTGATGTCGTTAAAAATCTATCATTTATAGCTCTCCAAGTGCACCAAATTGTAAAGTGGAAACTCGTACTTATTAGCTTCAGTTGTCTTCGATTGGGGGTGAAACCATCGTGATAGTTCAACACATTGTTTATGGAACAAGCAAGGTGGAAGCTTGCACAACCTTGCTATGTGTTGCCAAACTAAAGCTATTTAAACTCCTGATGTGAAAGAGAAAATAAAGTCTTGGATATCATTACATGGCAAACCACAAATATTATTTGATTAAATTCAAGTGAATATCTTGAGAAGCCTTTAAATATTCTCATTTTAAAGCAAGATTTAATCAAATTCCAGTGAGGATCTAGAGTCATGAAACTAAGCAATAATTAAAATTCTCAATTTTGTATTATTATCTAAAGTATTGTTAGTATGATTATCAATCAGGCCTAATTGGTAAGATGGTTTAGGTTTGTTTTGTTTTATCTAGTATTGTTTTATGTTTTGATTTGTTGTGTGCAATCTTGTCAGAAAATATGGTACTTGGTTTTATTCTCAAGAAGTGAGTTGTAATCGAAACTCAAATTATTGAAATTGATAACCAAGAATAATCTATTACAAAGTACAAACTACTTGAAATAAAATTACAATTAATCGGGCCGACTTGATCAGCCCATCTACTAGGATGAAAGCCCACAAAAGATCCTATCCAAAATATGAGAATTACTCTAGAAAAAACAAAACTAAACTGTGATTTTTTTCCATGTAGTTAGTTTAAATATTCGTTTTTAGTTAAATAATTTTAAATTTGTGATTTTAGTTTATGTGGCTTCATTTCACTTGCAATTAAACCTGACTTCACTAGCCCCATTAAGTCTGGTCGTTAAACCCATCAGTGCCCCTCACGTGAAGGGCAGTATTGTTATTTTTCTCACCAAATAAACCATAGCTCTAATTCGCAAGCACCCTCACGTGAGGGGCTGGGGTGTATTTTGGGCAAAAAAGAACAAAATTGTCCCGCATGTGAGGGGCACACTGATGAGTTTAACAACCAGATTTAACAGGGTTAGTGAGTTCAGATTTAATTGTAAGTGAAATGAAACCACATGGATCAAAATCGCAAGTTTAAAACTATTGGATGAAACTACATATTTAGACAAATCCCAGAAATGAAGACCGCAGTTCAACAAATAAGAATAGTATGAGCGAATCCAACAAATAAAATAAAATAAACCTATTTGACACACTAAAAATAGCATGAGCGAAAGTAAGGTTCGTGTCTTCAGGGATACAGATTAACTTTATTATACAAAAACGTTTTAAGTGCAACATGATTGTTTTAAAAATGGGGGTTTTGATTTAAACTTGAATTTGATGAAAACAAAATATTATAAAAATATGAATTCAGATATATAAAAATAATTCCAACACTAAGGCAATTACATGATTTAATTCTAGCTTATGATCATTAACACTTATGGTGCAATGATTTTATGTTTAAACGGTTTGTATCAAAACCAGACGTCACGCCGTTCGGACATCCACTCTATCTGATGTCTAACCACACGTCGTTCGGTGATTAGAGCCAACCCGCTACTCCAAGCTCACGCCGTTCGGATATTAGTGTGCAGGTTGCGTGATAGAAGTATCGATTATAATCAAACACTCACGCCATTCGGAGTGTTTAACTAGATGATGTGACTCTATAATAATTTTGAGTTCATAGACAAACTCAAAACATTAGTTGTTCCTTTTACCAAAACTTAAAAACTGATTAGGGTTTTAAAATATTGATGAACTTTATTAGAGAAATTAATAACGTGATCAAGTTTATTAACAATCTAATATATGCCGGAATGAACCGGATTTAAGATCAAGAACCACACAAACAAACCAATTAAACAAACAAACCACATAACTATTTAACATAAGTTTTGAATCAAAATCAAAATACCATAGTGTTGAAACTAAATTGATTTAGCCGGACACGACTAAATCAATCAATCCGAATAAGAAACGAAACATGAAACATCAACCCACGAAACCAGCAAAAAAAATCTTTTCTTCTTGGTTGAGCTCTCCAATATTCCAGCCGTCAAAGATGATGCCTATCTCCGATTGCTTATTCTCTATTTATCTTCTTTCCAACCTTATCCACCAATTTGAACTTTTGATGTGATGGCCCACTTTTCTTAACAATATTCACGAGAATTGGCAGGGAACAAAGTTTATTTCTAGTATATTTCATCCTTTTTTAGCCTTTATAGTCAAGTTAACTTGGACACCTTATAGATAAAAATAATGGCTTGAGGCTTAGACTTGTCAATCAATAGCATCTCGTTAAATCATGTTCAGCATAATCGCAACATTCAAGGTCGTTCCCTAGATGATTAGTCACCTCTCGAATCCCATAATCACCTCTCGCAATCTCTCCACACCTACATAATGACAAAAACGATTCAAAGTAGACTCCGGTCCACAAAACAAATGTTTCACAAAATAATGTGATATATGTATAATAAATGCATTATATATGGCGAAAATTGAGTGTTTAAAGTGTTATAAAACGTGCCAAAAATGCAGCTAACAAAAGAAGATAACAATATCACAGCTTGAGTCTCGTTATCCAACCTCATGCCCACAGAAGCTAACATGGACATGATCGAGTTGAAAATAATAATGTGACCTGTGATTGAACCTCCCTCATGCATCCTTGTCATAAACAATTCCCTCATCAAGAACACCTTATTGGCTGCAAACGGTTTTTCATACATATTTGACCGAGCCGTTATCATACCACGAGCCATCGTTACTTCCATGATATTAAATGCAACGCTCCTCGTCAAAGCCAATGTAATTTTACCTCTAGCCTTCTTGTCCTTTGAGTTCCAAATTGCTTCTTCGGCTTTATCCTATTATCTGGCTTTTCCTCCAATACCATATCCAAATCATGTTCACCAAGTAACGCCTCTATTTGCATTCCACCATGCAAAATCAGCCCCGTTAAACTTGTCGATTCGAACCTTCCCGTCTTCAGACGCCACAAACGAGATAACAGAGAAAAAACCAATAAAATAAAAACTCTAGCCCAAAACCCGACACCCTCTCTTACAAACCGAAACTCCTGTCAACAAATACTCGAACCACACAATCAAAGCAAACCCGAATAACAACGAATCTTGAACACCCAACCTACGATTCTAGTCCGACAACAAGAAGCAACCAGCATTGCTTCTTCTTTGATTGACAGTCGTAAAACACGACCTAGCATGTGGTATCTTCTTAACAGCGGCGATTCAAAGAGTCAAAACCCTAATCGCTTGATGACAAAATAGAAGACTTTTATCTTCCTTCTTTGTGTGCGTTGAACATGCCACAAGCTAAAACAAAAAAAAAGTATTTTTTTTTGTTTGTAAGTTAAGACAAAACTAAGAAAAAAGTATGCCCTTCTTTTGCCAGCAAAATTAATTAGCTCAAAATACTCCTTGATTACCGTGCCACACCAACACAATTCTTGCAAGAGTTTACGATTACTGTGATAAACCAGAAAACAAATCCCTCATATCAGTGTACTCGTGTGTTCAAAAAATCTTCGGCTCTGATTCCACTTGTTAGGTATTAGTCAGAGTCGATATGAAACGGAATCACAAATACACACACACAAACGAAAAACAATAAATAGGAGACACAAGATTTTACGTGGTTCGAACAAGGCGACCTACGTCCACGGGCTGCAAGTAGGTTATTTTTATTTAGCACACTACAAAAGATAACAATACATGAAATAGTATATATAGATAACAATTATGTTTAATACAGTAAGGACAAGAAAACTTTAAATGGGCCATCCTCCATAATGCTATGTGTAGTGGAGGGGCTAGCCCAATATAGATATACATATATATACACCACACACTAAAGAATATAATAATAATATTCTTTAAATATGCACATGCGAGTAGTATTCCTCGCCCTCCCCTTCTTGCCCCATTTATCGCTTGGGGAGGCGGTGTTCCAGCCCAATTTCGCCCCTCTTCGCCCCATGCTCTCGCCCACTACACTTGGCCTAATTAAACGGGCCGCCCACTTTTGTCTTCTAATCATCAACCAACGAACCCGACCCAAAGGCCTTCATTAATCCTAACAGTTACCAGTATAATTTTAACCCATTAATAACGAATATTATTTTTTCCCATAACCCGTTAACGATGCCAAATTTATAACCCGCCGCTTGGATAAATTTGACCGTTAATTAAATTGTTAATAATAAACGAAAATATTACCTATTTCCAGCTTAATTTTTACTCGTTAATAAAAACCTTATGACTCGTTCTTGAAAAAAGCATGGCTCATTAATAATACCTTTTAGCCCGCCGGTGAAACACTGCGTGAAAATTTAGATACGGTGACACAGAATAAGTGTCACCGTATCCATTTCGTCACACATATCCCTTTCAGTCCAAGTGACACCAAAGCTGCCGCCACCATAGATACCATATGGTGACCTTGAAGTTTTGTGACCGTAGGTCTTAAAAAGCGTGACTAAAAGGTTTCAATATTTTTGCTGGAATCAAGCTTTCGTCTATTAAGTGTGACTAAAGGTAGCAGCGGTCACATGAATCTATTTTCAATGTGACCGTTTCTACTGTATAGTCACAAACATTTATGTTTTAGCGACAAAAATTTAATACAACAGTGACAAAATGTAACAAGTTCAACATGATGTTCTTATAAGTGTGGCCGTTTCATATATATAGTGACGTGAAAGCTTGTTATTGTCCCATTGAATTAAAATTACAGTGACAAAAGGTTTTAAGTAGTCACTTTAAGTGTGACTATTGTCTATCTTTGGTGACACATATTGTATCTGCCCAAGTTTCAACTTTAAGTGTGGCTATTGTCTATCTTTTGTGACACATAACGTTTTTGCCCACTTTTAACTATAAATGTGACTAAAAACCAAATTCAATTAATATATTGTAATTCTAATTAAAAAATTATTAAATTAACATGAAACCCCTAGCTAATGGAAATCCAAATCATATCATATATTAATAATAATATATATCCATACATAAGATTGTTCATCACACTAAACATTGAAGTAAAATATATATTATCGATCTGTAGGCCGTCTTTGTTGATCGATCATCCTTGTGTCAGGATCATCATGCAGATCTTCGTCCCTTAAACAAGGTTTTGCTTTTTTCTTTTCTTCTTTGGTGGTGGTGACTCTGGTGGTAGCTGGAGGAACAAAACATGGAAAAAAGTTGATATATATATGAAACAGATTAAAACCAAAGTGGATCGAACTTACTGCATATATGATCAATGTAAATATAATTCACTGGATAATAATTCTCAGCCAAATGGAAACAAATAAACTAGATGTTCACTGTCCACATCATCAAATGAATTCACAGCCAAATGGATGCGGAATATATCAATACCGAAATAGAAAATAATTTAATTAAGCTCATTAAGTTACTTACTTATTCAAATATATGGAAACCAAAGAAGAACTGAGCGCAAAAAGGAAACTAAACCTGTAACTCGGGACATTTGATTAGTCTTTTTGGCCAGGCAACAAAGCCACCTAATGTCTATTCAACTGTTGTAGCTTCGTCTGTTGGAATTGGTAAAAATGCACAAGGTTTTTCAGCTATATCAACAGAAACTTTCAGGTCATCTTTTTGAATTGGTATTCCATGAACTTTTTTGACTTTTGTTTGATCCTAATGAATGTGGACTGTACCCATTGCCACAATATCCCTCATGCCCAGATGATACAACTTACACTTGTACGTATTCTAAAAAAATTAATGGCATATATATATATATATATATATATATATATATATTAATTAGCATCATATATAAAGTCAAAGTCAATACTTTGGCCCGTTTGACTAACATTCAATTTCAATATAAAAATGACAAGCAGTTGACCAGAAAAAAGTCAACACAACACTGCAATATACGCTGAGTAGCAACTGGGTATTTGGGATGGTTTGAATCCCGACAGTTTGTGGGATGGAGGCACGAGATAACGGAGGTGTGGTGATGTATGAAGGTGATGTGAAGGTTACGCCGTTACGGTAACTGAGAAGAGAGTTGGTGTATGGAATATGGATAAGGGTCTGTACTTACTTGGTTGCTTATTGATTTCATCCTATGAAGGGTCTGTACTTACTTCCATTTGAAAGATAGTCTTCATAGTTACTTCATAGCTCTCTACATCCACAAAATTAAAAACTTGAATAGTTCAATGACAAAGAGCAAAACAAGAGGAATGTATATCATACAATTTCTCCAACTTTCAGTCTCAAACGTTTTTTTATAAATACTTAGGTTAAATATAAAGACTACAATTTGCAACTTACCAGGTCAACTGGGAAATATGTATGCAGCTTCTTTTGGATTTTCTTCTCCCTTGCCCATGGCTCAAACTCGTTCCTGGTTAACTCGTCAAACATTTAAATTTAATTAACTGAAGACACTAAATCAGTAACAATATAGACACTTTGTAACTAGCTAAAGATAACTGTTTGTTAAAAATAAAACAAACACATAAAAGATAAGTTTGTAACCTGTTTGACCCCATATGAATCAGATCCAACACTCTGCAGTCTTTTGTGTAAGGCCACGTTACCAGTGCCCTACATTTGGTGTTGGATTTACTCATAAACATAGTTCTAAATATCAGAGTTAATTAAAACTTTCGCGGAATAACATAAAACATCAATAGTCATTACAAACATTCATAACCTTGTCTTTAAAACATAACTTAAACATGTCTTTTAGTTCAAAACATAACAAATAGATCTTCAGATGCCAGCTTCTTTATTCTACCGCCATGTGTCCCCGCTTAAGCCAACTGCCTCATTCTACTCACTTGCGTGCATACTAAAAGTCAGCTACGCTGAGTGAGTTCTAGTTAATCACATAACATACAATACGTACACTTACCTTCCATTATGCATCCGAAGACACATAATAATTACGTTACTATTTTACTTTCATTACATAACTTCATACATACATACATACATACATACACACATACTTTATTACTTTCATACTATATATTTACTGTCCATTCTATCTCAGATATTATTAAGGTCTGATCCCTTCCTTTTCTATCTCAGATATTATTAGGGTCTGATCACTCTTTCCTTTGTCTATCTCAGATATTGTTAGGGTCTGATCATTTTCTTGTCTATCTCAGATATTATTAGGGCCTGATCCCTCTTTACTTCTCTATCTCAGATATTATTAGGGTCTGATCCCTTTCTTCTCTATCTCAGATATTATTAGGGTCTGATCCCTTACTTCTTCATCTTCGTACATTCTGTCTTTACATGCCCTTAACATACATACTTTCTTTAATCATTCACACATATTCATATGTTGTACATATTTCTATCATACACATTCATCTATCATAAACATACCTCCCTTGTTAACACGTGCAATATCCGAAGATCGTTCACGTACCGACAAGCTTTCATTCATATTTAAGATATATATTCATAACATATAAATCATACATGGCACACATTTACCATTTACGGTAAGTGTATTAACTATCACATCGAGTATGCACACAGCCCCGAAAACATAACAAGGAATTGGGGCTAGAAACTCACCTGAATGCGGTTACGTTCACCGTTTTATGGTAATCTCGTTCTTGAGCTGTGCACGACTAACTGTATAACAATTACACGTATCAATTATCTATCGCTACTCATATTGTATTTCTATCTTTATATAACCCACAACGAATGGGGGTCCAGGGGCAGCGCCCCTGGCAGCGGGGTTCTAGGGGCGGCAGCCCCTAGCGGGGTCCAAGGGGCAGAGCCCCTGGCTGGGGTTAGTTGTCTTAGCACATTTTCCACTACGATTTTAAATTATTTTCTAAATCGCTAACTCATTCTCTATAACGAACTAAGCCTAATTTGTTGGCTAATTCGTTATCCTTTGTTCTGATTCGTTATGTTTTCCTCCTTAATTTGTTACCTTGATTCTTCCTCTTATCCTCTGATTCGTTATTCCAATTCGCCATCTGGACATGACTTGATTCGTGGTCTAATTCGTTATTGGAGCTTAGCGAACTGGTGAGTAACGAGTCACCTGACTCGTTACGTGGTTTGCTATCCTAGTTCGTTAGTCTACTACGTTAACTTGAGGTAACGAACTGGGTGAGCTGATTCGCTACCTGGACACAACGAATTGCACCATTCTTAACGAATCATTCCTGTTCTTATCCAGACTTTGACTTAGGGTCAAAGTCAAAATTACCAAGAACACAGAATAGTCAACATTCATCAGATTCTGCAATTAAACCCTCGTTTCTTAACCAAATATCATGATTTAGGTATCAACGGATTCGGAATTACAGCGCCTACAAACCCCATCCATCAAATCGGCCAAACATCAATGTTTAAGGGGTGTGATTTAGGCATATAGGTTACGGGTTCTTAGGTTAACAATTAACCTATCAGATGCTAACCAGTTTCAGTGATATTTGTTTGGTTAGATTCGTTTTCAACACACTAAAACAGATTTGTGATTATCTAAATGAACCCGGACCTAAATGAACGACTCCTAGTTATAAACGTATCTTAAACGAGTTGAAATACGAACACGGTTAAGCCTTGACGTTGCTTTGGTTCTTCACGACGATCTAGCACCAACAATCTCGGGTTTTCAACTTCGGATCTAGGCTCAGGTTAAGGATGGTCTTGTGTGTGTTTTTGATGATGTAGGCTATGGTGTAGAGATGGATAAGAATGGAAAGGTTTAGGGGTTTAAGGGTATTTATACTCCCTTAAGCCCATGGACCTAAGGCCCATTCCATTTTATATTCCATCTTCTAAAGTCCAAGCCCAACCGTGTATAGTTTATTATCTAAACCGATAACGACACAATATAAAATAAACGAAATTTATCTTATTATTATAACCAAAAATAGGATGTTACATTTTGCCCCATTTCCATATATGAGAGCTGGTCAATAACTTTTAAGTTTCTGAACACGTTAAGTTTACAAGACTGTACGTGGTTATTACAGTTAAGATATTAAACTGAAAACTAAAATAACAACTTATGTATCTACAAACTAAATTACACTATATAAAATTAAACACAATTAACATACATCTTAAATCATCATAAAACCCTAAATCTGAATACATGAAATAAAATAAATAAACTAGAAAGAACTGGCATACCACTGATGTCGAACCCACGGGTCAGCAGCATCAATTTCAAATCTGGTCAATTGCAACAAGTCTCGCCAGAAAGTGCATATGCACACATAAACAAACATAAAATTAACATGAATTATACCTAAAATCCCCAAAATTAACATATATTATACC
This sequence comes from Bidens hawaiensis, assembly GCF_021521415.1. Classification (NCBI taxonomy): domain Eukaryota; kingdom Viridiplantae; phylum Streptophyta; class Magnoliopsida; order Asterales; family Asteraceae; genus Bidens; species Bidens hawaiensis. The sequence goes on from NW_027498940.1 coordinate 26,960, forward strand.
TAAAATCCTCAAAATCAACATATAATATACCTAAAATCCCCAACATTAACATATATTATACCTAAAATCCCCAAATTAGTATGATTATATCTAAAATCTCCTAAATTAACATGTATTATGCCTAAAATCTCCTAAATTACATGTATTATGCCTAAATCACAAAAACTAACAAGTATTACCTAAAATCCCGACTTACAAGAAATATGGTGACAGAAGCAGTGGTGGTAAGCGGTGGTCGTCGGAATTAAGCGGCACCGGAGATGGTTGTGGTTTGGAGTGAAGAAAGTGGTGCTCGACGGTGGTGTTTGGCTGTGGTGGCGAGGTATAGGACAACGATGGTGGGGGCTATGTGTACTGGAGGTGGCTATTCGGAGGTTGAAGTGGTTAATCGGAGGGTTGAATGGTGTGAGGATGAGATGGTAGAACTAGGGTTTGTAGTGGTCAGGGAGTTTTGGTAGGCAAAAGGAAAATATCTGAGGTTTTTAGGAGGGACAGAGTGATCGACGGAGGGAAAAACCACCGCTCAAATTTTTAGAGGTCATTAGTCACACAAAAAAAGTTTAACCATGAGCATAATAAACTACTGTATGGTCACACCTAGTAACTCATGTAAGTGACGAAATCCAAAACCATTCAGTCATAAAAATAAAAAACTACAATGACGGTTGGTAACAACTGGCCACACACATCCAGTGTGAATATGTTACCTGTGTTTTTGGTCACATGAATAATAAATCAATCAATACCATGGCAGTTGGTAGCATTTGGTCACTCTTTTGTTCAGTGTGGCTAGCAACTGTCACATTATTTTATTGAAGTGTGGCTAAAATGTGAGTTTATGGTCACGTTCTTTTTGAAAACATGACCAAAGGTATCGTAACGGTTTTTATTGTCACACGAAATTGAAGTGTGTGTCTAAAATATGTGTTTATGGTCACGTTTGTTAAGAAAGCGTGACCAAAGGCCTCGTAACTAGGCTGTTTCGTCACACGAATACTCAAATGTGTAGCTGAAACTAAGATTAGTCACAGATTTTTTCAAAAGTGTGAGAAGGCGGTTTTTGAAAAAGTGTGACTATAGCCCAGATCTGACATAGTGAAATACACTGTTTCAATAACCTGTTATGACACCAAACTCTTACACGCAATAGGGATAATTTTGACCCGTTAATGACAAATATTATTATTCCCTATAACCCGTGAATAATATTAAATTTCTAACCCGTTACCGTGAAAATTTTAAATAATTACAGAAACAAAAAATTGAGCCACCCAAAGTGCCAACCAACCCAAGCAAAAATACGAAATTTATCACATTATGAAGTTAGTGATTTAATGAACTATAGTTCAAGTTTAAAGCATGACTAATTCTACTACAATCTCACAACATCATGTTGAAAAAGTTGTACAGAGAACGTTAGAACTTACAAAGCGGCCAAGAACAACGATTAAACCCATTATTAACCTCCAAAAGCTCTACAATTTATCTCCAACTGGAACAATAAAAAAATGATAATATATTAAATGAGCATACAAACATATCTATATTACTATACTAGACGGGTGCCTGCGCGATGCAGCGGGTTGTTTGAACTTGTTAATCATGTAATAAATATAAGTGTTTATGGCTCGGTTAAAACTTTGAAATCGTTTAAACCGGTAATTGGTTTGACTTCTTTTTTCTTTTTCTTTTTTTACTTTCGGTTTGTTGGTCGATTTCAAAATTTTCAAAACGTAGTGAACGGTTGGTTCGTGGTTTATACTGGCAACCGGCCATATGAAACCAGACCAGACTGTAAATGTTGAATGCATTTTAATGTTTTTTATTATTAATTATTAGATATGTTTTGTAATATATATTAGATATAGTTAAAATTTAATTGAACATAATCTTTATATTACAAATAACTTGGCTATACAACTTCTAATTAACCTAATTGCAGTATGATTCATTTTGTGATCTTTGTTTAAATTAATAATTATTTTAAACTAAATTTATTATTAAAGTTTAAACTGTGAAACCAAATTGGAACCAGGCCATTAGTAACGATTCGGTTTCAACTTTCAATGGTTGAGTTTGGTTTTGGATGACAAAAAAATCAGTATTAATGGTTGGACTCATAAGTCTAACTTAAAAACCATCAAAACCGACACTGAACACCCTTACGTAACATATTAATTTATTTAAAATGAAAAAAAATTACAACAATATTATATCCAAATAAAAGAGAATAAAATGCTCGTTTTTATGGTGCAATTTGTTTATAAAAATATTAACGTTTGAAAAGGCTATAGTCGTTAAAAATCATGGGTGGGAAGTTAGTTTACAACTTAAATTAAAAACATAATATGGTTAAAGATGAGGAACCAAACTTGTAAGTTGAATGGATTGTGTTTAAAAGACAATTTTACCCTTAATAACACATGTAATGCATGCTTTAAGTGTTGTAAATTACTTAAAAATGAGTGTCTTAATTTACCCTTATTTGGTGTAAATGACTATATAATACAATTACCCTTATTTGTAGAGTAATTAGTAATTACCATCGCCTAAGGTATCGATCCATGCTATAGGCAATCAATCCACTCAATAGACTATCATAAATTAATTGCATGTCACCGGAGGGAGGGAGATGAATTTTAACGTCGCTTCAATTTTGTTTCTGGAGTTCCCAAATTGGTAAGGATGCATCATTAATTGACATGATTATTTGAGGAATATTGATGGTGGGAACTGGAACTGGAACTGGGAAGTGGAAACTGTATGGGAGATTGACCGACTGGAACTGCCTTCAAGCTACTTACACGTGATGGAAACCAATAAATGTTTTTTATCGGATGGCTGAGATTAAAAAAGTTGAATTCAAAGGCCCGAGATTAAAACTCACTCTTCAGTAACCTATTATATATAACTAGTAGATTGTCCGCACGCGGCGGCGACAATTTACAACGTTGTAGTTGTGTATGTTGCTTCATAAGTCAACTCATGAGATGTTGTATAATAGTACTTTATTTCATTAGTTTTCTTATTCGTATAATATTTTACAAAACTTTATTACACAATTGTTTTTACTGTTTCAAGTTAGTAGCACCAATATGATATATATTTTTCGTAACAATAACACATATTTGAATTACATTGTTTAACAGTTATTTTGACCCCAAAATTTATCAGAGGGAATAAAAAATTTTAAACAAACCGTGAGATCATTTAATTATGTTTCTTTAAAAAAAAGACATATCATAAAATAATGTATTACATTGAATTTTGATTTATTGTTTTTTTTTAATTGGTGCAACTTATAAATAGTATCTTTAAAAGTTAGCATACCAAGTCTATGAACCAAAACGTATAATCACAAGAACGTTAAGGGTATTTCTTTGTTCTTTTATAAAGAATGTCAATATAAACAATTTATAACCTTCAATAAAAATTTGTAACAATTTGATTATTTTATGTGCGGTATAATATTATATTGAGTTGATTTTATTCTTATGGTTATGTAAATTGAAATGTATAATTTGGGAGGGCTGTTTTGTAATTTCATAGTTAATAATGTAAATTATAAAGAGGGGTGTTTATAAACATTTTATAGGTTTTTAGTTGCATATATAAGTTTTACTTTAATGTTTCATTGACCTGTACATTATAATCTACAAATCGGTTTTGCAAATTTTTAAATATCGAAACGTCGACAAAAATAAGCACGTCATAATGTTTGGTCCAATTTTTTTAAGAAATTTATATTATATCTAAAAATATGGACGAAAACAGAGAAAAATATAAGTTTGACTAACTTTTTGATAAAGATGAGGGATAAAATGTGTGAACATTTCTAGATATTACAAAAGTTAACTAAAGTTTAAGAGATATATTGTAAGTTTTAAGGGGTATATATTGTAAATATAAAATGAGAATTGGAAGCTACGGTTAGTTATTTTGTGTAAAGTCAAAAATGCCCCCAACAGATTTAAAAATTATGCATTAGGAGTTGTACAAGTTGAATTAAAGATTGAATCTCTTAATACATATTTACTCAACCCTTAAATATCAGTTATATACCTTTCTTAAACCAGATATATTACGTATCAAGAATGCATATTTTAAATGGAATATAAATTTGGTATCAATATTTAGAGCAATCCTAAGATTCCATTTTGGACAAGCATGGGTTTTGTTTATTAAGGGAATATAAAGGAGTACAACCTGTAAGTCTAAAATAGGATTATATGCTATTTTTTACTATTATCATGATGTAATTAACTATAATAAAATGTGCTATATATAAAAAGGAGATGATTAGTGGTAAGCAGGTCTCAGTCACAAACCAAATATCAAAACCATTACTAGCTATTGCGCAATATAATGGATGTAGAGAAAGTGTTCCACATGAACGGTGGGCTTGATGAACATAGCTATGCCCAGAATTCACATCTTCAGGTTAAACATTAGTTCTTTGCATATTAATTTAAGCGTACCTTGTTGCCAGGTTACCTGCCATCGTATTGTAAATTTGTAATCATTTGACTTTGAGCAATATAATTATGGTGTTTAATTACTTAATCATATTTCATTTGTGTAGAAAAAAGCTTCAGATAGGGTGAAACACACAACACTCAAAATCCTTGAAGAAGCCTACGTCTCCCTAACACCAGAAAGCTTAGGCATCGCCGATCTTGGCTGCTCGTGTGGCCAAAACACATTATCAACCATACGAGAAATGGTGGAAGTCGTCGACAAAACCACCTCAAACAACTCACCACCTGAGTATCGTGTCTACCTTAACGATCTTCCAACCAACGACTTCAATGCCCTCTTCAAGATCTTGCCAGATTTTTACAAAGAACTACATAACGAGAGGCATCATCGGTGCCAAAAGCACGAATCAAATGTATTCATCGCTGGCTGTCCAGGCACTTTTTATGGTAGATTGTTTCCAGACAATTGTCTGCACTTCATTTACTCCTCTAACAGTTTGCATTGGCTCTCCAGGGTAAGTGAAGTATTCTCTATGTATTTGGGTGCATATATAGTATGACGAAAGAACATATTAAGATAAATAGGTTTTAGTTTAGTAAAAGGGTTCGAGTTTGTTGCTGGTCGAACCTATGAACATGTTTAGCTAAACGGGTTGGCTGACCTGACCAATTCACAAGTTGACCAATCTAATGTTTTTATATTTTAAAATTTGTTTTTTTTGTCACAACCTAGAATCATTGAATAGTTCAGCCAAAATTTAAAAATTAAAAGATAAGATTAGGTTAACCTTTATATTTTAAACGTAATTTTTATATGCATTTAAAGTTTTCTACTTTAAATTAGTAACATTATGACAAGGTATGACTAATATTGTACTTGTTTAGATTCCTCCGGGACTCTATGACAAGGAAGGTAGATCGGTTAACAAAGGTAGACTTTACATCTCCAAATCGAGCTCGTTACAAGTCACGGCATATTCCGATCAATTCCAAGAAGATTTTTCATTGTTTCTGCAATCACGGTCAAAAGAACTTGTGTCCGGAGGCCGGATGGTACTTATTTTGTTAGGAAGTAGAGATCAAAGCCATGTTGATAGGGGCAATTCATTCCTTTGGGAACTTCTTTCATGATCATTTGCCACCTTAGTCTCTAAGGTACGTTAGCCTTGAGGCATGGCAGGGTAGTCGACGGCCACAGGCCCGACACCCCGCTAGGCCCGATTTTTTTTTTTCAAAAAAAGTTATATGTATTTTTATCAAAAAAATATGTATAATCAATGTTGCAGTACAATTACATAACCACTAGCTTGGTCTATTGGTAATGAGGTATGGCATCTAACTAAAAGGTTGTGAGTTTAGTCTTACTTGAGACAATTTTAAGCTTATTTTTATACAAAAGTTTTTTACAAAACTCAAATCATAATCAAGTAAGCCCATTTAAAATTAAATTATTTAAACCCAACAAAATATTATTTTTACTTAAGGCCCAATTTTTTTTTTTGCCTTTGGCCCAAAATTTTTTTCGCCTTCTCGGAGCCAGCCCTGGGTACGTACAATATGGCCAATTAGTATAAATGGAAACCGCTAGTGATAGTCCATCAGGAAACATAGCGCAGGAAAACATGGAAGCCATCAGCTATTATCGACGAATTGAGCTCTCGAGTTGATTGTAGACAATTTTCTAGAACTTACGTGTATGTTAAATTTCTTATTTTTGGTTTATTATGGTTCATGTAGGGAGAAGTCAAGCAAGAAAAAGTGGACGAGTACGATACCCACTTTTATGCACCCTCCAGAAACCAACTAGAGGAGGAAATAAAGAAAGAAGAGTCTTTTGAAATTGATCGGTTTGAAATGTTTGAAAATGAACGCTATTCGGGTCCTTATATGAGTCATGGGACCGCGGTGGCGAGGGCCGTTCGAGCGGTCCAAGAGTCGATGATTTCTAAACACTTTGGTGAAGAAATCCTTGGACAAGTTATTTGAGTATTACGGAAATTTTATAGATGAAGAGATGGACAAAGAAGAGATCAAGCCCGTAAATTTTATTATCGTCCTTAAGAAAATATGATTTTGAAGAGTTGTTGGTATTGTTGTGTGTGTGGCATGTTTGTTTACAAGTAAGAACTTATGTGTATTATTTCAAGTTAAATGCATAAATCGTTGTGCTTTGGTTATAAGTTCAAATCTGGGTTTACGTTTAATCTATTTACACAACATCATTCACAATAGCTTCTCTATCGCCAACTCTATAATTACACAAAAAAATATTATCTTTTCTCTCATAATCAATAAAATAATGCACCGCATGGTCTCCAAAAAAATCCAAACAGACCTTGCGATAAATTGGGCAATGCTCATCAGTCGGGAACATAGGGATCATTAACCGGTACTTAAGGATATCCCGATACTCCAAACCCGACATATGTTGGCCGAATCCTTCAATGGGGATGGCCGTTAGAAAATCCTGAGCCCGAGGAGCCCAGAGGCATTCAAACACCGCCTTTTTAGCGAATGGATAGATCAAACTTCACTTATAAACTCTGGGCGATTCCACTAAATAAGGCACTCGCCACAACATGTTGGGCTTTAGGGGGGGTGTCCTTATTAGAGAACCCGCTAAGATCAAACTCTGTAAGTGAAGTACGTAAACGATCCATCGCACACCCATAATCAGAGTCCAGCCCATAAATATCACAACCCCGAAGAATATGGTCTTGCAAACACCACGATTGTGCTCTCGAAGCCACAAAAGCATATGTAGATACATCCTTGGCCGAACATAGACCCAACCCCCCAAAACGGGTAGGTAGTGATGCCAACCTCTATTGGAGATCCTCGAAGAAAGGACCCCCACAAACCACGATGTCCTCAATCGTCCTTCGAAGACCATTGTCAAATATAGAAACAGCTTCTCCCACATACATAGGTTGGCACGTTCTCAAACCGAACAAAAGCTTTGCGACTCCCATACATTAGCGAAGCAAAAGAAGCTCGCATTGAGGATCCCGAAGTCTTGGGAGACAGCTCATTAGTTCCACAGCGCTAGATGCCCTTTTCATAGCCAAAATGCTGATAAACCCCGCATCTCGGTGATGGTGCGTGTGCGCGGCTTGTATAAATATGATAGATTGGATATTTAGCTTTTGCACAAGATCGTGTTTTAAATTTATAAAAGTGATTTCTACAAAGACTAAACACACACAAAATAGGCAAGTGTACCTATTGTATATGTAGGATAGTATTGGTAAGAACCAGTATTGATCCGTGGACACAAAGGTTTCTAATAATAAATCGTTGTTTTTCTTTAATCGGAGGTTTTAATCATTTTGGGGTTAATTTTGAACTTTTTATAAAATGTAAATACTTATATATAATATATAGGTGACCAAGATAAGAAATTCTAAATGAGTTGTTCAATTATGCGAAGGTTACCATCTAAGATCAAGAATCCACTCCATTTTAGCATTGATAATTAATATGTAGACATGTGATAAACTTGCCATAGCAATATATGATAGATAGCTCCTTAAACCTTAAGTGAGCATCTTTGGCACTAAGGAGATGATATGCGCATTTTAAAGTCCACCCTTTCCTAACGCCATACCATCTCAATGATGTCAATTTAAGTTGGCAAGTAGTTTCGTATAGTAGAAAGATTAGGATTGACTTCAATTTCTCGAATACCAATTCTAACAACTTCGGGTGGTTGTAGTTCATCACACAACCTCCCCTTGGTTGATTTATGTAGGCTATAATTACACATTCCGTTAACATAAGGTTTCTTTAACTAATTTGATATCCTAAGCAAAGCCATTTTCGGATTACCAAGGTTTAGAAAAATACACCATAACTTATATCTCATCATTTCTAAGTACAATATAAGGATCCATGTTTCGATAATATATCAAAGTATTTCTATCTTTCAAGAACATGAATCGATCATAAACGATTGCCAATGAGATTGACAACCACCAACTTTGAATTAGTGATTTAAGATGGTGAAACATTTTTCATCAAAAGATAATTGTAATATAACCATGTACTTTACTAGACTACATCACATGTCTTGATTAATTATTAAGTAAAACAAAGCTTCTTCATAGATTTTAGATGGTAAAAGGAGTTTAACTCAAAATGAGCATGATGATAAACATTAAGATGATTGATAATAACAAATACATGATTATACTTGGAACAATCTAACCAAATGTAGATGAATCTTTCTTCTTAATGATGGTAATGATGGTTGATGATGGTGATTAGTGGTGATGACCTCCAATCCTTCAAATTCTTCACTAGATCTTCAAAGTGAGTGTTAGTGTGTGTTTTTATAAGTGAAAACCGGAGAGAATTCTTTTCAAGGCACACCAAATGAATGCAACATGACACACGGCCCCGTGCTATTTATAGGAAATCTGGAAGGTGAGGCACGGCCCCGTGCATGATGAGCACGGCCCCGTGCATTTTTATGACATGTGCCAGATTTGTTTTGTCTTTTCTGTGAGGTGGCAACGGCCCCGTGGTTGGTAGGCACGGCTCCGTGTTTTTTAGCGACATGTGCTCAATTCTTTTTTGTCTTTTCTGCATTCTCGTCCACGGCCCCGTGCATGATGAGCACGACCCCGTGCTTTTGTTTCCAGATTTTGTCTTTTCTTGTGTCAGAAGCATGCGGGCGTGTTTCTTTGTTTTCTTGTGTTTTTCTTCGTCTTTTTGCTTGTTTCTTCGTTTGAGGCTTGGTTTTACCTGAAATTATGTTTTATTATGATAAGTAGCCTTTTATGCTATGTTTTTAGATAGAAATTGCAGTTTTTAGAGATTATTTGATGCCGAAAAGATGTATATTTTTATGTACATTAAACATCCCCACACTTGAACATTGCTTGTCCTCAAGCAATCTTATTATAAATATCCTCTAAAAACAGCAAATTTAGATTATAGCTATCCCTTAAGTGAGCTCCAAGAAGACGAAACAAAATAACCAATCTTTATGTTAGTGATAAATAAGAGAGAACTTTTGTTTTTATGAGATTCCGTTTATGCAAAACGTCACGTTCTCACAATGTTCACTCACACTCGGTTTTATATCTGATTATACCTGTGATGTATGTATATGAACACTCTTTAGCCAAAATGCAACCTGTGATAAATAAGCTTGTAACAAGTTCAAATTTCCACCTTTTGAAGGGTTGCATAGATCAGAAGGTAAAAGGGATTTCGGTTTAGTGTGAGTAGGGATTGGTATTTTGAGGCGGTTCAAGGGTTAATGGTAAACACAACTTCCACTGTTTGTCGGGAGTTTTGAGATGTCTTCAATGGTTAGCTCCTTTTCTTTGAGTTATATATATATATATATATATATACACACACACACACCTAATGACTCTTTTAAGGTCAGATCGTCAAGACCGGTTTTATCGAGGATGTGGATCAATTCTTCCTCAATCCTATTATGAATATAACTTCCAACTCTAATGGATCGTTCTGCTTTGAGCCTAATAGCTCCCACCCTCATTAGTTCGGTATATTCATGCTGAGACTGAGTTTGACTTTTTCTACATCTTCCTTCGTGGGACCAGTTTCCGCAACCTAAACATCATTCATATCTTTTCGCTCTTCTCTTCATTGCGTTCTTGGAAATTCCACAGAATGGTGGCCTTTGTTCGTTTTGGCGCCACTTTTTCCTCACCTCATTGTTAAAGAGAAAAATTCTCTCCCTAAGTTCTGTAGGCAACCTAGGTTTTGCGAAGTGTATGCAGCAAAGGAAATTGAAATCGAAAGAATGCATTTCCAGTTCTTTAGGGTCTGCCGGTGAAAGACCAATGTTATATTTTACCGGTGAAAGTGGATAAGGTGATCGGATTTTTGGGTTTTGTAATTTTGGTAATGGGTTTGATCGAATTGTGTAGATATTACCTTCTTCCTTATACAACGCTTCATGCGGTCTTGAAATGAATAATTGCGACAAGTTCTAAATCACACGAAACATATGACTCACTCAAAGCTTCCGAAAAAAATATTTATGTGGCATGAGGTTTATCTCACAGTAACGGAGGAATTGGGTATTAACGCCATATTTTGCATAAATTTATTCTCAATATTACAAAACTTCTTCTTACTTTTTCACTTTTATGTAATGATTGGTTATTTGCAAAAAAAAATTTCTTGGTTGTCTCTTTAGGTTTTTAAGTAATCTTTGTTTGCTGCAAAAAATATTTGTTTTAGAGAATTTTTATAATTAGTTGGACAAACAATTGGTCAAGTAATTCCCCTCCCCACACTTGAATCTCACATTGTCCTCAATGTGACAAGATTCATGAAAATATAAAAATTCTAGTTGAGTGTAATGGGTAAAATATGGAGAGTTACTTCCCTATGGGTCAACGAAATTTCGACAGAGCGTCCCCTGTTTTGTTTCGTTTTCCTGTTTTTGTACCTGTATAATATAAAACTGCAAACATCCACAAACAACCAAGCATAAACTGCTGAAAATTGGGTATGGAATCATCCATCTCTTGCCCTATCGGGCTAAATTAGTACCTAGCATAATGTCTTTGGCACCCACGGCCATAAAAATATCCAAACCAACATAAAAAACAAACAAACAAGTACGATGAAAAGTAAATTGTTCAAAACACATAATAAGTTCATAAAATACAACCAACCCGTGCCCATGCCCGTGCCGACCTACCAGTGCCGCCAGTCATCAGTTACCCGCATCCGGGTAAAATGGTCCCCACTGCCTGTCCATGCGATAGCCCAAACGATCAATCTCTCACCTCGTCTCTGCATATTCGGCTGCTCGCTGTGCATCTGAGGCAGCCATCTGCTCTGTAATCCTGTTAAATGAGGCGGTAGTGTTAGCTGAGAATTGATCAATAAGTCCATATATACCCTCGAAAGAGTATCGGCAATCGTGTGACAAACTGGGGCCGACCCCTGATGAAAATGGGCCTCATCTCTGATGGTAAGCTCTACGGCGTTGTTGTCTGGGCGGTGATTGTCGTCTCTCATGCACGTCCTGTATCATCATCTCTGACGGGTCTTCTGTGTCCCAAAATTGGTTGTTCTTATCACAAATCTCCACACACCCGGGCTGATTTGCTGAACCATCTGCATGCTTTCACAGTAATCAAGGTTGAGAGCTATCGGGTCTGGGCTCGGAGTTCTTTCTGTGTCTGCACCATAGGCCCTGTAGAGGTTGTAGATCCAGGGACCACCGAAGATCGGGGAATTTCCATGGGCAGTAGCATTTGATATGAAAAGTTTGCAAAATAGCATAGTGATATTGCATGGTATTTCGTTTTTCATGCAGTACAATGCCCAAAGATCCTTCAGGTTAACAACCCCTTCACTCTGTCCTCGAGCTGTGACGGTATGACTCAGCAGATGGTGGATGTACCTCATCAGCGGGTCACGCAGTGCTGTGCTCTTTGAGACGCTCGGTCTATACGTTGTTATTCTATAACTCAACTGTTCCCAAGCCTCTTCCCTAATGGCACCTGCTTCAGCTTCATCATCATCACCCTCATCTGTAAAAGTTGTTTTAGCATCGAACCAAATATCTGTGTCAGTTTCCTCGGCCGTGTAAATACCCAAATCAATTCCCAGTTGAGTGACAGTAGTTGTATGCCAAACACCCCCACATCGGAACTCAATTGCCTTGTTATCCCACATGTTAAACTTTGTATTCTTTATGTTGATTGAGGCCAGGAATTCTTTTGTAAGTTCCGTCACTGAATCCCCTGTCTGGTTAAAAACCCGTCTCTAAGGTCACTTTACAATGTTCTGATAGCGGTCCCATTGGTTAACGTGTCTTAGGGTCTCTTCACATGCATGGAAGTGGGCTTCTGGATATCTGTTGTTGAGATAGGTTAGTCTTTCGTTTTCCAATCGGTCCTTTGTGTGACATCTGCCCCGATTCGACCCGACCCAGGTACCCGTTTCTCCGATCCGATCTCTTTCTTTTATGATTTAATATTTATTTATACTTATACTTTACTTTTAATAATAATATATATTTTCCTTCCCGCCTCTTTCTCTCTCTTTCTTTCCGCCGTCCCGTCCCTCTCCTTCTCTCTTTCCGCCTTCTTTTCCCTCTTGTCGCCGTCCCGCCCTTACGCCTTGTTTCCCTCTTTTTCTTCTAACTCTTTGCTTGTCCTTTGTTCCTTCCCGCCTAAGGTTGTCTGCGCAGCTCCACGCGCCAGACTCCTTACAAGGAAGCCTGCGTGAAGACCACCTGTTTCAGCGATACGCGAGACGAACTCTTCTCGCAGCGCGCTAAGAATTGTAATTCTTCTCGCAGCGCGCTAAGAACGGTAGTTCTTCCCGCGACGCGCTAAGGATTTGTAGTTCTTCTCGCAGCGCGCTAAGAATCGTAGTTCATCCCTCGACGCGCGAAGAATTATAGTTCTTCCCGCGGCGCGCCAGGAATTTTAGTTCCTCCCGCGGCGCGCTAAGAAATGTGATTCTTCCCGCGGCGCGCTTAGAAATGTATTTCTTTCCGCGACGCGTTAAGGTTGGTTCTGTCTGCCTTCGCGCTCGCGCTCTCTTGACCTTCTGTGTCTGCCTTCGCGCTCGAGCTTTCTCGCGCTGAACCCTTTGAGTTTTCTTCTGTTTAATCTAGCCGTTTGCTTTTGTGTTGTCTTATCTTCTGTGCTGTTGACCTAATCTGCTTATGTCTGAAAAGTTACTTTCGGCGCAGCATGCGCACCAACCCCATTGGTTGACAGAAAAAGTGACTGACATTATCTTTTGAGATCTGCTTTTTCCTTGCCTGACCAGTACCTTTAACTGACCGGCCCATGCCTTTTTACTGTTCCCTGTCAGCCTTTTTCTCTTTTTCCCTGCTGCCATATCTCTTGATATCTTTTACTTGCTTTTGATATCTTTTGTTATCTTTTGTTTTATCTTGTTCTGTTTGTCTTGGAATCTTTTCCCCTTTTTCTGGATTCATGTCTCCTAGGGTTTCCCTATAAATAATAGTATTATTTTTCCTAACACTACACACACAAAACACTTAATCTCTCCTGTTCTCCTTGCTCTCTCTGCCGCCTTCCTCTCTGCCTCCGTCTTCCTCCCTGTTCTGCCCTGCTTTTCCGGTAATATATATATATTATATATATTAATTTACTTATTAATTATGCTAACTTATAATCAAGACTTAAATCAAATCATTAAAACAATAATCTTTAATTATAGGTTAACTTTGCTTGTTTGGTTCTTGCTTTACCTATCTTCACATCGTTTATCAAGTGAGTAATCTCGTACCTAATCCCTTTTTATTTTTAATGTTTTGGGATGTTCATGTGTTCATACAAACTTAGAGTCTTAAACTTGTTTATGAACTTTAGTCGCGCAGTATCCCATGTGTTGAGGACGTAGACTTGGCTGTTTATTTGTATGTGTGGATCATTAACCGTCTTGTCGGTCTATTCCGCAGTTTTCATGGTACCATTAGATGAACACGGGAGAACAATCGTTTATGATTTCTCTTTTGTTTACACTTGCACAGTTTTCTTGTTTTATGCTCAATTGGGAGCACAGATTGACTATGAGCTATGAATCTTAGACTTGATCCCGATCTGATTACACCCTTGTTGAAAACCAGACATACACATGTTGCGCGCAGATTTATTGTTAGCTATGTATTGTATTAAACTTGATTTCTCACCAACACGCAAGTGTTTGACGTTTATTTTAACAAATGTTCAGGTTTGCTGTAGCTGTTCTGAAGCTTGTGGACACGTAGGACGTTTTTACTTTTGGACCTAGATTAAAATGTATCAAGACAAGTTTTTACTGTTCGAATATTATGATTTATAATATATTGATTTATGATGATTTATGTTATCTTGTGTTTACTTTGCGCGTGCGCGAATAAATGTATTTATTAAATATTGACACCCAATAGTGTCACGAGTAATGAAACAATATGTGGCGCCCCGATGTATAATCCGCCTTTGGTCGGGGTGTTACAGATTGGTATCAGAGCTCGTTGACTTTAGGATAGGTGGTTAGACGTAACGGCCTAGAATACCTAAGAGTCCCTTCTCGCGCATGAGAGAAATCTCATGTTTGCGCGCTTATTGTTAATTACTCGTTATTTATGAATATGCTCGCGCTTGCGCAGTATATGATTTTATGTTTTATTTCGCGATATTTCGATTTTTGTTAAATTTCGATTTTTTTTGATTTTTCTTACATATTCGTTTGTTGGGTTTGAAAATCCGAAAAGTCATGGTGATACATGAATAGTTGATTTTCAATTTCCATTTACGATTATGTTCTGAGGTTGGAGACTTGAAAAGTCATGGTGATACATGAATTGTCAACTTCCAATACTCATTTTCTTGTGTATTTTATATTGAAGATTGAAAAGTCATGGTGATACATGAATCGTCAATCTCCAATACTCGTTTGCTCGTATATTTTAAATTGGGAATTCGGAAAGTCATGGTGATACATGAATTGTCGATTCTTGATTCGAATTTGTTACCTTTATTAAGTCTGCATTTAGGGTCATTTATTTTACTTTAACTTTTGACAGTAACTGACTCCGTGAAACCAAGCTTTATAAGATTATACTTTGCGCTAAGACATTAACCAAAATTAAAACTTTTATAGAATGCCTCCGCTATCTCGCCGTCATCAGAGGAGAGAAGCCTCGCGCAGGGGATCGCAGCAACGTTCCCAGGAAATGGCCGCCGCAATAGCCCAAGCCTTAAACCAAAACAATGCTAATACCTCCAGTTATAACATTAAGTCCTTTAATGCGGGTAACCCTCCAAAGTTCACAGGTCTTGAAGGAGCCACCGTGATGCTCCAATGGCTCGAGAAGATAGAAAACACTTTCCTCCACACCCAATGCCCCTCAGATAGACGAACCCTATATGCTTCTAGTGTCCTGGAATCTAGAGCGCTTACATGGTGGAATGGAGTAGCTCATGCGCGTGGCGCAGAGGCTGCTACCAGCATGCTCTGGGAGGAATTTAAGGATCTCTTGACGCGAGAATTCTGCCCTCCCAATGAAGTAAAGCGCCTGGAGGAAGAATTTTGGAACCTAAAGCAATACAGTGGAGAAGCGCGCGAGTACGCGACGCGCTTCCACGAGCTAAGCTTACTGGTCCCTCACCTTGTTACCCCTTCACGCCGAGCAATCGAGAAATTCCTCGGGGGTCTCCCCATGGAAATTCAAGATTCTGTATGGGCCAGAAACCCAGCAACCCTCTCTGACGCCATCGAGTTGGCCGCTGTGCTCAGCGACAACCATGTCAGAGCAGGAACCCTGTTCCTGCGGGGAGCTGAGAAGACTAAACCCACCAAAACTGCCCCTGAACCAACAGAAACCAAGCCAGAACCCTCAAACCGTAACAACCTCAAGCGCAGGCGCAAAGCCTATGCGCTTACCAGCCCGCCCATTGTCCAGCAACCCACCTACCAACCTCCAGTTTACGCGCCTAACCCACTGTCAACCTACCCAACACCCCCTGTAGTCCATAACTATGCCTTAACCAATCCGGTACTCCCTGCCCCGCCAACTAAGAAACCTTACACAGGAAACCAACCCTTTTGCCCAACCTGTAGATTTCACCACCCAACCCAAACCCCGTGTCGACTTTGTCACCGATGTGGCCGCGCTGGTCACATGGCGGAAAACTGTAGAGTTCTTCCCGCCAATCCAATTGCGCCAACACCACCAGTCTACCCGCAGAACCCACAACCAACCTACCAAAACCCACGACCCAGATCGTGCTTTAACTGCGGTGATCCCAGTCATTTCCGGAACGCGTGCCCGAGACTACAAGTGCAAATCACACAAGCGAATCCGGTGAACCAGATTTCGAACCAAGTGACGCGCGGACGAGCTTTTAACATAACCGCGCACCAAGCGCAAGCGAATAATGACGTAGTTAATGGTACATTTTTGCTTAACGGATTTTATGCTTCTGTACTTTTTGATACTGGCGCCGATCGAAGTTTTATCTCTCGCGCCTTTGAGCAGAAGCTTGCGCGACCGCGCAGCGATAACTTAAAAGAAAATTTTTCAGTTGAATTGGCTAATGGTGAAACTGTTTTGATTAACTCAGTGATTAAAGATTGCACGCTTAACCTTAACGAAAACGATTTTCTGATCGACCTCATCCCCATGCCTCTTGGGAGCTTTGATGTTATCATTGGTATGGACTGGCTCTCGCATAATCGCGCCGAAGTTATTTGCGCCAAGAAGATGATTCGCATACCTCGAGAAAATGGTGATCTTCATATCTACGGCGAAAAACCCTCCAGTGGTCTTAAGCTTATGTCTTGCGCCGAAGCTCGAAGACTCATGCGGAAGAAGTGTATTGCATTTTTAGTCCATGTGGTTAAACCTGCTGAAGAAAAGAAGCTTCGCGATGTCCCTGTTGTGCGTGATTTCCCTGAAGTTTTTCCTGATGATCTTCCTGGTATCCCTCCCGCTCGTGAAGTCGAGTTCCGTATTGATCTTGTCCCTGGTGCTTCCCCCGTAGCTAAATCTCCTTATCGTCTTGCACCCGCTGAGATGCAAGAATTGGCCAGCCAACTTCAAGAGTTGACTGCTAAAGGATTCATCCGCCCTAGCTCTTCGCCCTGGGGTGCTCCGGTGTTGTTCGTTAAAAAGAAAGATGGATCGTTTCGCATGTGTATTGATTACCGCGAGTTGAACAAACTCACCATTAAAAACCGGTATCCCTTACCGCGTATTGACGACCTCTTTGATCAACTCCAAGGTGCCTCCTGTTTCTCGAAGATTGATCTCCGCTCTGGCTATCACCAGTTGCGCATCCGCGATGAAGATGTTCCGAAGACTGCTTTTCGAACTCGTTATGGCCATTTTGAATTCTTGGTCATGTCCTTCGGTTTAACCAACGCACCCGCCGTTTTCATGGATCTAATGAATCGGGTGTGTAGGCCTTTCTTGGACCGTTTCGTGATTGTGTTTATCGATGATGTTCTGGTGTATTCTAAGACCAAGGCCGAGCATGAGCAACATCTCCGGTTGGTGTTGCAAAAGCTTCGAACCGAGCAGCTCTATGCTAAGCTTTCCAAGTGTGAATTTTGGTCTGATGAAGTACAGTTTCTTGGCCATGTTGTGAACAAGATGGGTATTCATGTCGACCCATCCAAAATTGAAGCAATCAAGAACTGGATTACGCCATCCTCTCCTTCCGAGATCCGTTCCTTTCTGGGCTTAGCTGGTTATTACCGGCGCTTCATTTCGAACTTCTCGAAGATCGCTTTGCCTTTAACAGCTCTAACGCACAAAGGTAAACAGTATATTTGGGGCTCGAAGCAAGAAGAAGCCTTTCTGACGCTCAAGCGTTTGTTGTGTGAAGCTCCTGTTCTTGCGCTACCTGAGGGTAATGATGATTTTGTCGTGTACTGCGATGCCTCCAACCAAGGTCTCGGTTGTGTTCTTATGCAACGAGGCAAGGTTATCGCTTACGCATCAAGGCAACTCAAGGTTCATGAAAAGAATTATACAACTCACGACCTCGAACTTGGTGCAGTTGTTTTTGCCTTGAAGATCTGGAGACACTACCTTTATGGTACTAAGTGTATCCTTTACACTGACCATAAAAGCCTTCAGCATATCTTTGATCAGAAGGAACTCAACATGAGGCAACGCCGATGGAACGAACTCATCAGCGATTACGATTATGAGATCCGGTATCATCCTGGTAAGGCTAATGTGGTAGCCGATGCGCTCAGCCGAAAACCCTGCCAGCTTAACTGTATCTTGCCGCGCACCCAGCTTCACTTCGCGCCGATTCAAAGCAACCTTGAATCGCGTATTCGTGACGCGCAGCGCGCATCCGTCAGTAATGGTAACCTTCGCGCCGAGTTAGCGTGTGGCGCGGAAACTCATTTTATCCCTAATCTGAGTGGAATTCTCTGCTATCTTAATCGCATCTGGATTCCCTTTGATGAGAATCTTCGCGCTGATATCCTGAGTGAAGCACACAAATCTCGGTATTCCGTTCATCCCGGCGCTGATAAGATGTACAAGGATTTGCGCATTACTTATTGGTGGCCCGGTATGAAAAAGGACATTGCTGTGTTCGTAGCTAAATGTCTGACTTGTTCTAAAGTGAAAGCTGAACACCAACGCCCATCTGGTTTGCTCGAACAACCAGAAATTCCTACGTGGAAATGGGAATGTGTAGCGATGGACTTTATTACCAAGTTACCTTTGACAGCAAGCAAACATGATAGCATTTGGGTAATAGTGGATCGTTTGACTAAGTCTGCTCACTTTCTGCCCATTCGTGAAAACTACCGTGTTGAGCAACTCGCGCAGCTTTATGTCTGCCGCCATGGTACTCCTTTGAGCATCATATCCGATCGCGATGGCCGTTTTATATCACGCTTTTGGAAATCTCTCCAATCTGCGCTAGGAACTCGCTTGGACATGAGTACGGCATATCATCCCCAGACTGACGGTCAGTCTGAGCGAACTATTCAAACTCTTGAGGATATGCTTCGATCTTGTGTTCTTGATTTTGGAGGTAATTGGGATTCACACCTGCCTCTGGTCGAGTTCTCTTATAATAACAGCTATCATTCCAGTATCGGTATGGCCCCATTTGAAGCACTTTACGGTCGTAAGTGCCGCTCCCCGATTTGTTGGAGCGAAGTGGGTGAAACTCAAATCACAGGACCCGAACTTGTTCAAGAGACAACCGATAAAATCGCCAAGATCCGTGATCATCTGCTGACTGCCAGAAGCCGACAGAAGAGTTACGCAGATCGCAGGCGAAAGCCTCTCGAATTTCAAGTTGGTGATCTTGTTCTCCTCAAAGTGTCGCCTTGGAAAGGTGTTGTCCGCTTTGGGAAGAAAGGTAAGCTTGCTCCTCGATATGTTGGGCCATTCAAGATTCTCGCGCGTGTGGGAAAAGTTGCCTACAGACTTGACCTGCCGCCCGCGCTCAGCAATGTGCATCCAACGTTCCATGTATCCAATCTCAAGAAGTGTTTAGCTGACGAGAACCTTCACATTCCACTTGATGAAGTTCAAGTTGATGAATCTATGCATTTCGTTGAGAAGCCTGTTGAGATTATGGATCGCGAGGTTAAGCAAACCAAGCGCAGTCGCATCCCTATCGTGAAAGTTCGCTGGGAGTCCAAGCGCGGAGCCGAGTTTACATGGGAAAGGGAAGATCAAATGAAGATCAAGTACCCGCACCTGTTCTCTGCGCAACCTACTTCGAGATAAATTTCGGGACGAAATTTCTTAAAGTAGGGGAGACTATGACATCTGCCCCGATCCGACCCGACCCAGGTACCCGTTTCTCCGATCCGATCTCTTTCTTTTATGATTTAATATTTATTTATACTTATACTTTACTTTTAATAATAATATATATTTTCCTTCCCGCCTCTTTCTCTCTCTTTCTTTCCGCCGTCCCGTCCCTCTCCTTCTCTCTTTCCGCCTTCTTTTCCCTCTTGTCGCCGTCCCGCCCTTACGCCTTGTTTCCCTCTTTTTCTTCTAACTCTTTGCTTGTCCTTTGTTCCTTCCCGCCTAAGGTTGTCTGCGCAGCTCCACGCACCAGACTCCTTACAAGGAAGCCTGCGTGAAGACCACCTGTTTCAGCGATACGCGAGACGAACTCTTCTCGCAGCGCGCTAAGAATTGTAATTCTTCTCGCAGCGCGCTAAGAACGGTAGTTCTTCCCGCGACGCGCTAAGGATTTGTAGTTCTTCTCGCAGCGCGCTAAGAATCGTAGTTCATCCCTCGACGCGCGAAGAATTATAGTTCTTCCCGCGGCGCACCAGGAATTTTAGTTCCTCCCGCGGCGCGCTAAGAAATGTGATTCTTCCCGCGGCGCGCTTAGAAATGTATTTCTTTCCGCGACGCGTTAAGGTTGGTTCTGTCTGCCTTCGCGCTCGCGCTCTCTTGACCTTCTGTGTCTGCCTTCGCGCTCGAGCTTTCTCGCGCTGAACCCTTTGAGTTTTCTTCTGTTTAATCTAGCCGTTTGCTTTTGTGTTGTCTTATCTTCTGTGCTGTTGACCTAATCTGCTTATGTTTGAAAAGTTACTTTCGGCGCAGCATGCGCACCAACCCCATTGGTTGACAGAAAAAGTGACTGACATTATCTTTTGAGATCTGCTTTTTCCTTGCCTGACCAGTACCTTTAACTGACCGGCCCATGCCTTTTTACTGTTCCCTGTCAGCCTTTTTCTCTTTTTCCCTGCTGCCATATCTCTTGATATCTTTTACTTGCTTTTGATATCTTTTGTTATCTTTTGTTTTGTCTTGTTCTGTTTGTCTTGGAATCTTTTCCCCTTTTTCTGGATTCATGTCTCCTAGGGTTTCCCTATAAATAATAGTATTATTTTTCCTAACACTACACACACAAAACACTTAATCTCTCCTGTTCTCCTTGCTCTCTCTGCCGCCTTCCTCTCTGCCTCCGTCTTCCTCCCTGTTCTGCCCTGCTTTTCCGGTAATATATATATATTATATATATTAATTTACTTATTAATTATGCTAACTTATAATCAAGACTTAAATCAAATCATTAAAACAATAATCTTTAATTATAGGTTAACTTTGCTTGTTTGGTTCTTGCTTTACCTATCTTCACATCGTTTATCAAGTGAGTAATCTCGTACCTAATCCCTTTTTATTTTTAATGTTTTGGGATGTTCATGTGTTCATACAAACTTAGAGTCTTAAACTTGTTTATGAACTTTAGTCGCGCAGTATCCCATGTGTTGAGGACGTAGACTTGGCTGTTTATTTGTATGTGTGGATCATTAACCGTCTTGTCGGTCTATTCCGCAGTTTTCATGGTACCATTAGATGAACACGGGAGAACAATCGTTTATGATTTCTCTTTTGTTTACACTTGCACAGTTTTCTTGTTTTATGCTCAATTGGGAGCACAGATTGACTATGAGCTATGAATCTTAGACTTGATCCCGATCTGATTACACCCTTGTTGAAAACCAGACATACACATGTTGCGCGCAGATTTATTGTTAGCTATGTATTGTATTAAACTTGATTTCTCACCAACACGCAAGTGTTTGACGTTTATTTTAACACATGTTCAGGTTTGCTGTAGCTGTTCTGAAGCTTGTGGACACGTAGGACGTTTTTACTTTTGGACCTAGATTAAAATGTATCAAGACAAGTTTTTACTGTTCGAATATTATGATTTATAATATATTGATTTATGATGATTTATGTTATCTTGTGTTTACTTTGCGCGTGCGCGAATAAATGTATTTATTAAATATTGACACCCAATAGTGTCACGAGTAATGAAACAATATGTGGCGCCCCGATGTATAATCCGCCTTTGGTCGGGGTGTTACACTTTGTCCTGCAGTTTCCGAAGACTAGGAATGCATGAAACTCTTCCCCATACTCGGCCATCTGCAATTTATACTTAAATCAGTCAAAATTCATGAAAATTTTCAATTTGCTGAAACAGAGAGAAAAGCACGGCGGCGTGTTTTCAGAAGCACGACCCCGTGCTGCTGCTTCTGGTTCAGTTCCTTTGATGTTTGAGTTTTGGTTGACCATGACTCGTGTTGTTTTGTGCATGGGTCGTGTTTTTAATATCGATTTCTAACTTACTCAGACTCGAACCCTCGTCTCTAACCGATTATATCAATTGGGTTTAATGGTGTGTTGGGTATTTATGCTAACACCCAAAGCCTGATTTGTTTCTTTCAATTAAACCCTAACCATCAAACATTCAACAATCTATTCATCATATACAAGCAAATTAACCCATACCCTCCTCAGGTTTTGACCCGATTTGGTCGATTTGAGCGATTTTAGGGTTAAACTAAACCTAAAATGACGAATTTAGACAATGTAATTGTTAAATTAACATACCTTAGGTTTAGAATCGAAGATTTGATGAATAAATTCGCAAAATGGTTGAAGGTCGGCGGTTTTCGGTTCAAAACGCAGTGAAATTAGGGTTGAATGTGTGAGAAAGTTATTTTATTAAGTTAAAAACTCGTAACTGCTGTTTGACCAAAAACACGGCCCCGTGATTTTGGGGCACGGTACCGTGCTACTTAGTGCAGACAATACTGTTTTGTTTATTTGTTTGAGCTGGTTTGTTTTTAACTGGGTTTTTATTTTCTGGTTATTTTAACACTTGGTAATTAAACATCCTAAATTTCATTAAAAACATAAAACTAAAGACAAAATTAAAGATAGATGAAATGAAAAGTAAAACAACAATTCTCGGGTCCTAACACATAGTACTAGCGGAAACAACATGAAACAAAGTCAGAACTTCAATGGGCACCACTCCCGAACAAGTCCTGGATGTGTGTTGGTGCTCGTTTGGCTTCCATAAGTTCGTCAAGCTTTTTGTTGAGCGTGACTATTTCTCGGTTGAGAAAGTTATGTTTGGAAGTCACATCTTTGTGGTGGCCATCCACAACATGGAAGTTCTTGAACCTAAGCAGGTTGACTTTGTTAATTAACTCGACTACTCGAGCTTCGGTTTGCATGTTGCTCTCAACTTGATATCTTACGATGCATTGGAGTCTCATGATTTCTTCCTCAAGGAAGGAAGATTCATGTCGTTTCCCCTTCTTCACTGGCCTCCATTCAACCCGTTTTCCTTCCATTTAGGTAGTTTTTGTTTGGTGTGAATGGAATAGTGAATTTATGCATGCAATATATAGAGACTGGAAAGTTGAACACGGCACCGTGTTTTTGGAAGCACGGCCCCGTGCTGCTAGAGGAATAAATGTTTCTGAGTTAGAGAATTGTACGGAGTCAGCGCGTATCATGTTGAAGATTCTAGGGTGACCACGGCACCGTGCTTAGGAAAAAACGGCCTGTGCTTTTTGTCACAGTGAATTTCCTTTTAGTTTTCAACATGATTAATGATCCGGAATTTTTAGAATGACGTTTATTGAGATAATTTGGAAGTTTGGTCATCTAAAATATTACTTTTCATTAAATAAAGATCCTAGAACAATTATGGGATAAGCCCGGGTTTCCTAAGAAAAGAAAATAATCGGGTTAAGCCCGAAGTCCTAACATATTGTGCTTAATGCACTTGTTTACACATGAAAACAAAAAGTTAAGTTTCCTAGATTTCCCCGAAAGGCTCTCCTCCTCCGAATGGTCCTGGTGGTGGAAAATACGTGAAACCGAGAACTTGAAACTGGAGTTGCTCGTTGATGTCTCGGAGTTCCATTTTCATGTTTTCCACTGATTCGGTGAGTTGCACGAGACGCATCTCCGCAACGAGATTCATTTCGGTGAGTTCTTTCACGAGTTCTTGAAGTTTCAAGAGAAGCTCGGTTTTGGAAACATGGCGGGCATTGTTTCTCGGATGTCGGGAAACGGGAATTGCTTCATTCATCTCAGTTGGCATGCTGAATTTTAATAGGTTTTTGGTTTTGGTTTGTGTAAGGAATGCAATGACACAAGGTGCCTTTCATAACCAAACAGGAAACCGAGCACGGTACCGTGCTTTTGGAAGCACGCCCCCGTGTTTTTGTTCTGACAATTCTGTTACAAACCAGTCTGACTGAGATTTTTGCAGCGTAGATGTCGGCCCGCATTTTTCGGCACGGGACCGTGCTTTTGAGAGCACGCCCCCGTGATTTTATATTAAATATTTTTTTTTTTAAATCATAATGATTATCTACAAGGCCTAGTTTTGAGAAGGTCTAGGCCAGACCTTGTTTCCCTAATTTCTTAATTAAAAAGTTTGGAGGGTTAATACCTCCAACCTTCCTTATGTGGACCATCGATGTATGGTTTTAATCGATGTCCATTTACTTTGAACTTCTGATCGTTTGAATTTGAAATTTCGATTGTCCCATAGTCAAAAACTGATTCAACTATGTATGGACCTGTCCATCGGGATTTCAGTTTTCCTGGGAAAAGACGTAAACGAGCGTTGTATAACAGTACACGATCGCCAGCTTGAAATTTTTTGTTTCCTTTTAATTGAGCGTCGTGTATGCGTTTAGTCTTTTCCTTGTAGGACCAGGAATTTTCGTAGGCCAGTGTTCTCAGTTCCTCGAGCTCACGAATTTGATCTTCCCGGTTTGCTCCGGCGGATGTTAGATCAAAATTCACTACTCTGAGGGCCTAGCAGGCTTTGTGTTTTAATTCTACTGGTAGATGACATGCCTTCCCGTAAACGAGCTTGAAAGGTTTCGTTCCTATGGGAGTTTTGTAGGCCGTCCTGAGGGCCCACAATGCGTCATCTAACTTTTCTGCCCAATTTTTGCTATTCATCTCCACACTTCTTTCCAAAATTCTCTTAATTCTCCGATTTGAGACCTCTACCTGCCCACTGGTCTGAGGGTGATATGGTGTTGCTAGTCGGTGATGGACCCCATATCGTGCTAAGACTTTGTTCATTAGAGCGTTACAGAAATGGGTACCTTTGTCGCTGATTAGGGCTTTTGGAGTACCGAATCTTGAAAATAACTTTTTCATAAATCGTACAACTACTCGAGCATCGTTATTGGGAAGAGCTTGTGCTTCTACCCATTTTTATACGTAGTCGACTGCTACCAGGATGTATTTATTTCCGAATGAGTTAGGAAACGGCCCCATGAAATCTATTCCCCATACATCAAAGATTTCACAAATTTGAATGCCCTTTTGAGCCATCTCATTTTTTGATGAGATGTTCCCGGCTCTTTGACAAGCATCGCATGCTTGGATCAAAGTATGTGTATCTTTGTATATAGTGGGCCAGAAAAATCCTACATCAAACACTTTCCTGACCGTGGTGGCAGTACCATGGTGTCCTCCTGTTGGTCCTTCATGGCAGTGTTTGAGAATGTCTAAGGCCTCCTTGCCTGCTACACACCTACGAATGACTTGATCCGCACCTATTCTAAATATGTATGGATCTTCCTAGAAGTAAAACTTAAGATCGGAGAAGAATTTCTTTCGCTGTTGGTGGCTAATCCCTTTTCTAAGGATCCCGCAAGCTAAGTAGTTTGCGAAGTCGGCATACCAAGGACTTTCGTCTTTTTCTTCTATGACTCCTTGAATGTGCATGAGGATCTCATGTGGGAAATTATCGTTGATAATTTCTTCATGAAGTTCCTCGGGAGTTGGACATTCTAAACATGAAAGATGGTCTGCGGCTACATTTTCTGCTCCCTTCTTGTTCTTAACCTCGATGTCAAATTCTTGGAGTAGTAGGATCCATCAGATGAGTCTGGGTCGTTTGGCATCTTGTTTATTGAATAGGTACCGTATTGCGGCATGATCGGTGTAAACTATGGTTTTGGAAAGAACTAGGTATGATCAAAATTTTTCAAAGGCAAATACTACTGCTAGTAACTCTTTTTCTGTTGTGGTATAATTTTCTTGTGCATCGTTAAGAGTTTTACTGGCATAGTAGATTGGGTGAAAGTGTTTTTCTTTGCGTTGTCCGAGTACGGCTCCAACTGCAAAGTCACTTGCATTGCACATGATTTCGAATGGAAGGGTCCAATCGGGTGTGGTCATGATTGGGGCGTTGACAAGTTTGTCTTTTAATGTATTGAATGATTCAATACATTCCTCGGAGAAGACGAATGGTGCGTCTTTTTCCAGAAGTTTGGTCATAGGTCTTGAGATTTTTGAGAAGTCTTTTATGAAGCGGCGGTAGAAACCTGCGTGACCTAGAAAACTTCTAATGGCTTTGACTGAAGTTGGTGGCGGAAGTTTGGATATGGTTTCTATTTTGGCCCTATCAACTTCTAGTCCGTTTTGAGAAATCTTGTGACCTAGAACAATGCCTTCATTTACCATAAAGTGGCATTTTTCCCAGTTGAGCACTAGATTTACTTCTTCACACCTAGCTAACATTTTGTCTAGGTTTTTCAGACAATGATCAAAGGAGTCTCCAAATACTGAGAAGTCGTCCATGAAAACTTCCATAAAGTTTTCGATCATTTCATGAAAGATGGCCACCATGTAGCGTTGGAAGGTGGCTGGAGCATTACATAGTCTAAATGGCATTTTTCGGTAGGCGAAGGTTTCATACGGACATGTAAAGATGGTTTTCTCCTGATCTTCAGGAGCAATGGGAATCTGAAAGTATCCGGAAAATCCATCAAGAAAACAGTAGAACATTTTTCCAGATAATCGCTCAAGCATTTGGTCTATGAAAGGAAGTGGAAAATGATCTTTTCTTGTGGCATCGTTAAGCTTCCGGTAATCAATGCAAACTCGCCAGCCTGTGATGGTTCTCATTGGTATTAGTTCATCCTTCTCGTTCATTACGACCGTCATTCCTCCCTTCTTGGGTACTACTTGAACGGGACTAACCCAAGGTGAATCCGAAATCGGGTAGATTAATCCCGCATCAAGTAGTTTGATTACTTCCTTCTTCACCACATCTTGCATGTTGGGATTGATAGTTGGACCATGGGTTTGTATTCCTCCTCCATGAGGATTTTATGAGTACAGAAAGAAGGACCGATGCCCTTGATATCCATGATCTTCCATGCGATAGCCTTCTTATGGTTTTTGAGAACCTTAAGAAGTTCGTCTTTCTCTTCTTTATAAAGGTTAGATGAAATAATTACCGGGAGTTGAGAATCATTTTCTAAAAAGGCGTATTCGAGATGTTTTGGTAGTTCTTTTAATTCTAGGGCTGGTGGTTCTTCGATCGATGGTTTTGATTTTTCATTGCTTTCACTGATTTCGTATATCATTTCTGATTCTTCTTGGTAGTTATTGTTGAAATTTTTGTTCTCTAAAATAGGTTTGTTGAGTGTTTTGTCTAAGACTTGTGTTTCTAAGGGAGTGTTGATGGAGGAATCTCGCATATAGCAATTTACGATGGAGTCTATGATGTCAACACAATATAAGGTGTCATCGTGCTGTTGCGGATATTGCATAGATTTTCCTATGTCAAAAGTGATTACCTCGTCATTGACCCTGAGAGTGAGTTTACTAGTGCAAACATCAATGATAGCCTTTGCGGTGGCTAAAAAGGGTCTTCCTAAAATTAGAGGTACACTTTTGTCTTCCTCCATGTCTAGAATCACAAAATCTACTGGGAAAACAAACTTGTCAATTTTGACAAGCATGTTTTCAACAATGCCCCGAGGATATTTAACGGATCGGTCAGCTAACTGAATGCTCATGTGGGTGGGCTTGGGTTCTCATATCCCTAGTTTTGCAAATACCGCATAAGGCATTAAATTAATACTAGCTCCTAGGTTAGCCAGGGCATTGCTAATAGACAAATTTCCTATGAGACAAGGGATAGTAAAGCTCCCTGGATCGGTCATCTTTGTCGGTAGCTTGCTTTGGAGGACAACTGAACATTCTTCACTTAGGGTGACATGCAAGAGCTCATCCAGCTTTCTTTTGTTTGTCAGCACTTCTTTGAGAAACTTGGCATATTTTGGCATCTAAGCAATAGCCTCGACAAAAGGGATGTTGATATGTAGTTGCTTAAAAAGTTCTAGAAACTTCCCATACTGGGCTTCCAATCGCTCCTGCTTCAGTCTTCCAGGGTATGGAATAGGTGGAACATAGGTTCGGACTGGCTCCTTAGGCTGTACTATGCTTGTTGGGGTCAGCCTTTCCTGTGTTTCATCAGGAGACTTTTTCTCCATAACTGGTTCTGAAGTTGGTTAGACAACAGTGGTTGTACCGCTCCTGAGTGTAATGGCGTTAGCTGTTGCATTCGGGTTGGTGATTGTGTTGCTTGGAAGAGTGCCAGGTGGTCTTTCGGATAATTGTCGGGAAATTTGTCCGATTTGGGTTTCTAGGTTCTGAAGTGATGCCTGTTGACTTTTGAGATCGGCTTCATGTTTTAATAATACTCCGCTGATATCAACAGCTCTTGAGTCGGCTTTCTTTTATGCTTCATTTGTTTTGGTCATTAGTTGGATTAACATTTCTTCGATCTTAGAGTAGCTTGGGTTTTGATGGCTACTAGAACTTTGATCTTGAAATTGAGGTTTAGGCTGGAAGGGTTGATTCATTGGTCTTTTTTCGAATCCGGGTAAAGATTGAGTGTTGCCTCCGTCTTTCCAGCTGAAATTCGGGTGGTTTCTCCATCCTGGATTGTAGTTGTTGCTGAAAGCGTTGTTCTGTCGAGTGATGAAATCGACTTCTTCCATGGCCATAATGACTTGTTTACAGTCACTTGTCTTATGATTTCCTCCACAAGTGTCACATGTGTGTCTTGTTTTTGATAGCTGACTTGAAGTTGTTCGAATTTTTTGGAAAGGGCTTCAAGCTGTGCTGTGACAAGAGTGTTGGAATTAACGTGGTGTATTCCTTTATGTGTTGTTGTAGATCTTGGTGGGTTGTAAGCGAAACTTTTCTTTGCGGCCTTCTCCAGAACTTCAAATGCCTCGTTAGGTGATTTGGATCCCAGGTCTCCACCAGCGATTTGGTCGATGGCCTGTTTGTTTTGACTGGATTGTGAATCAAAGAAAGTTTGTACTTGTAACCATATGCTCAGTCCATGATGTGGGCATCTTTTTAGAAGACTTTTGTATCTTCCCATGCTGCGTGTAACGATTCATCATCATCGGTCCGGAATCCGGTAATGCTGGCTCGGTATTTGGCAGTTTTATCGGGCGGAAAATATTTGAGGAGAAACTGTTCAACCATCTGGTCCCAAGTGGTGATGGAACCAGAGGAAAGAGAGAAAGGAAATAGTTTGAGTTTGATTTGATCGTCTGAACAGTTTTGTATTTTAAATGTTCCGCAGATTCGTAGAAATCGAGATATGTGAGAAAGAGGGTCTTCGTCGAGGAGACCATGAAATTGAACTGAAATTTCCACAATGTGAATGGTGCTAGATTTGATTTCGAAATTTTCGGTGATTTTGGGTGGAGCCACTCCATTGCCATAGCCTTCGAGAGTTGGCTTGGCATATTGGCTCATGTTCGGCTCATTGTTCTGGGCCGCCATCATTTCTTCGGTTTGATTTTCACCTGATGTGGTGGCGTCTACTGATTCGTCTTTGATTGCTTCGGCGGTTTCTGCTGTCCGTTTACGAGTTCGTCGACGAAAGAGTCGTTCCGGTTCAGAAATTGGAGAAACAAGCTCAGGCTCAAAAGTAGAGGACATACATGGGACTAAATCAAAATTAAACACTGAAGTAAAAGTTAGCTAAGGTTAGTCTAAAGGTTAGTTTAAGTTAAACTACGAGTTATGCTACGCTATTTTAAACTAAACTAAACTAAGGTCTAAATTAATTAAGCTAGAGTAAGGTAAGGTAAATAAAGATAAAAAGTAGGCTAGCCGTAAAATTTATATATTTTAATATTTAATAAAAAATAAAGGTAAAACAAAATAAAATAGAAGTTAAAACTTTGTACAATTATAGACAATGATTAAATTAAAACTTGGATCGTTCTTAGAAACGTACCGTGTCCCCGGCAACGGCGCCAAAAACTTAATGGTGCGTGCGCGCGGCTTGTATAAATATGATAGATTGGATATTTAGCTTTTGCACAAGATCGTGTTTTAAATTTATAAAAGTGATTTCTAGAAAGACTAAACACACACAAATTAGGCAAGTGTACCTATCGTATATGTAGGATAGTATTGGTAAGAACCAAGTATCGATCCGTGGACACAAAGGTTTCTAATAATAAATCGTTGTTTTACTTTAATCGGAGGTTTTAATCATTTTGGGGTTAATTTTGAACTTTTTATAAAATGTAAATACTTATATATAATATATAGGTGACCAAGATAAGAAATTCTAAACGAGTTGTTCAATTATGCAAAAGTTACCATCTAAGATCAAGAATCCACTCCATTTTAGCATTGATAATTAATATGTAGTCATGTGATAAACTTGCCGTAGCAATATATGATAGATAGCTCCTTAAACCTTAAGTGAGCATCTTTGGCACTAAGGAGATGATATGCGCATTTTAAAGTCCACCCTTTCCTAATGTCATATCATCTCAATGATGTCAATTTAAGTTGGCAAGTAGTTTCGTAAAGTAGAAAGATTAGGATTGACTTCAATTTCTCGAATACCAATTCTAACAACTTCGGGTGGTTGTAGTTCATCACACAACCTCCCCTTGGTTGATTTATGTAGGCTATAATTACACATTCCGTTAACATAAGGTTTCTTTAACTAATTTGGTATCCTAAGCAAAGCCATTTTCGGATTACCAAGGTTTAGAAAAATACACCATAACTTATATCTCATCATTTCTAAGTAAAATATAAGGATCCATGTTTCGATAATGTATCAAAGTATTTCTATCTTTCAAGAACATGAATCGATTATGAACGATTGCCAATGAGATTGACAACCAACAACTTTGAATTAGTGATTTAAGAAGGTGAAACATTTCTCATCGAAAGATAATTGTAATATAACATGTACTTTACTAGACTACATCACATGTCTTGATTAATTATTAAGTAAAACAAAGCTTCTTCATAGATTTTAGATGGTAAAAGGAGTTTAGCTCATAATGAGCATGATGATAAACATTAAGATGATTGATAATAACAAATACATGATTATACTTGGAACAATCTAACCAAATGTAGATGAATCTTTCTTCTTAATGATGGTAATGATGGTTGATGATGGTGATTAGTGGTGATGACCTCCAATCCTTCAAATTCTTCACTAGATCTTCAAAGTGAGTGTTAGTGTGTGTTTTTATAAGTGAAAACCGGAGAGAATTCTTTTCAAGGCACACCAAATGAATGCAACATGACACACGGCCCCGTGCTATTTATAGGAAATCTGGAAGGTGAGGCACGGCCCCGTGCATGATGAGCACGGCCCCGTGCATTTTTATGACATGTGCCAGATTTGTTTTGTCTTTTCTGTGAGGTGGCAACGGCCCCGTGGTTGGTAGGCACGGCCCCGTGTTTTTTAGTGACATGTGCTCAATTCTTTTTTGTCTTTTCTGCATTCTCGTCCACGGCCCCGTGCTTTTGTCTCCAGATTTTGTCTTTTCTTGTGTCAGAAGCATGGGGGCGTGTTTCTTTGTTTTCTTGTGTTTTCTTATGTTTCTCTTCGTATTTTTGCTTGTTTCTTCGTTTGAGGCTTGGTTTTACCTGAGATTATGTTTTATTATGATAAGTAGCCTTTTATGCTATGTTTTTAGATAGAAATTGCAGTTTTTAGAGATTATTTGATGTCGAAAAGATGTATATTTATATGTACATCACTCGGCTTATAGAACCACCAAAGAGTTTCACACCCAGCACCGGCCTTCCAATCCCTCAAGGGAACAACCCCTCCTGCACCTTAACCCCATTGCATGTTGGCCAAAATAACTTTGTTTTCTTAATGTTTAATTCAAGACCCAAACGAGGCCCCTCAGATCTGATAATATCTAATGCTTTGGCCACCTCTCTAGTGTTCCCGGCAATCTTACCATCATCCAAGTACCAAGCATGAAATTGAAGCTTGCACCGATCTTTGATTTGGTGAACAAGTGGAGCCAAAAAATAGAGGCCCAAGAGCCCCCTCTGTTAAACCCCAGTGGTGGATTTAATGTAAGTATCACCCACATATAACCTAGCTGACTGCCTGTATAAAAAATCCACCCAAAGAGAAACAAAAGGACATCGACTCCGGACCTCATGTAGAAGGGTTGTCCTATCGACTAAGTTGAAGGCATTAGAGAAATCAACAGTAAGCATAGCCAATGACCCATCCAAATGAAACTGATTTAGAAACCCTATGGAGCACGGCCTCTGCCCCACTTGGGACTCCCACCCCAAATTGAAAGTCACTGAGGTATTTATCCATCTCCTTCCCGACACCCCTCATAGCCACCTTAGTGACCAACCGCCTCCAAATGGCCTCAACAGCAATAAGTCTAATCCCATTCTCCGGTTTAAGCAACGACGTAAGGGGGGCAGACGCAACAAACTATGCCAACCCCCTAGGACACCTTCCCCCCCCACCCAAAAAAAAAAAAATAACCACCACAGAAATAGCCTTGAGCAGACCATCCACAATCGGATACCCCTCTCCGCACAACTCATCTAAAAGGTGTTGGGCTTGCAATCCGTCCCGCCCACAGGAAGTCCCTTTAGGGAAAGATTTAATACACCCAAGCACATTGTCAACGTCCGCAACAAGGGGACGCTCAGAGAGCAAAGAAGCCGGCATAATCGGAGGGGCCATAATGGGATGCTTAGACAATAATGCGTTCAAAGTATTCTTACCGAAAGGTGCGACCCCTGAAGAGCATTAAACTTTGACCGCAACAGTGAAATGCCCGTCCGCAACTTTCCGCAAACATTGTTTATCATTGGCGCACAACCCGGAGTTATCAGACTCGGGGACAAACGCATCACCACCTGGGGCATCCCCTAAGGGTTGGTCAAAAAGAGATATAAGAAACTCAAAGAAACCGTCACCATCACCCCAAGCTGATAGCGATCGTTGAATACATTGGCTGTGCAGAGACTTTCTATTGCCAGACCTGCGGTGCTGACGATTAGAAGGTCTGAACACTCGTAATGTGCAACGTGGCAACAACAAAAGTTTCACCCACGCCTCAATAGTCTCTGGCATAGCCGCCACCTTACCCAGAGCACCCACTAAGGCTTGGGAAAAAGCCATACGACAACTTTGAGGAATGTTTTTAACAGTCGTAATAGGAAAATTGAAGACACGCTCAAGTAGAGCTACATCCATCTCCACCCTTCCTACCTCGACAACATCCCTCTCAACATGTGGCTTCACAATCCCCACTATAAACTCCTCCACATCTCCCGTGACACACTTGTACCAGACCGACCCGGTCATCATGATGGCACCCCCGACTGAGAGCACGTGACTCCATACACGCCCCACACATTCACCTGCGCGAGACCTTTAAAGCCTCACCAATTGAAATAAAAAAATCCAAAGTCGTCGAGATCGCCTCTCGTAAGGTCTCTTTTTTGTTATCCGATGACAAATGAAGCCGCTTAATATGTGCGGCTAATCGAACCCCCTTGGACCCTGGTAATCCATCCGTGCAACAATGGATGCCTCTAAACGGACACTGCCGAACACCCTCATCAATAACCCCGGTCATACCACCCCCGCCCAACAAAACACCCCGGTATCCACGAACCACACCAAAAAAATAATAAACAAAACTCGCGTTGAGTTTGAGGAATGAACACCCGAACGTAAGAGGTAAGAGGAGAGAAACCACCCATTGCCCTCCCCTCTTCAAACACAAAAAACTATGATTATTTCATTGAGGCATTTTTTCAAACACCTAAACACCTGGCGGGCAAACCATTTTCTTCAAAAATTTTAGTTGATGATGCTTCCTTTTTGAATGTATCAAGTGAAAATGGGATTTTGGTTGTAATGAAAAGGAGGAAGAGATTGATTAATTATGAAAAGGAGTAAAATTGAAAATGTGATTTGGGACTTGTGCTTTGGGCACATTATTTGGGACTTGTGCTTTGGGCACAGTAAATACAGACATGATTTGGTTAGGGATGTTGTGTGTGATGTTCTTAAACGGGCAGCGATTTCTGCAAAAAAGGAAGCCCCTGTTAACTTTCTGACGGATCCTCTTGAAGGGGGTGTCTACTTTACGACCAACTGATATTCTTGTGTACATGTGGGCATGGGAAAACACACCTGTGTGGATCTTACATGAGTGTCTCCTCTTGTTGGGCTCAGGGACCGTGTGTTTGTTGTGGGTCAGGCTGCGTGAAGGCTGAATCGGACAAAGTTGTTAAACACGAGTAAAACTTGTTTAGAGAATTAATATCTCTTTTTCCCATTTTCTTTTGTTACATTTGGTTTTCTGGCCCAGAGGCTGTTAATTTTTTGAGTAGGGTTCAGCGTGTTGTACACGGAACCTCTTCAGCTCCTAGGTCCCAAAGCTTCGTTTTTAGTAGAATTGGCTTTGCTATTCAAAAGGGGGTTGCGGCGCAACTTGTTGTCCGTTTGCCTGCCACTTTATTGTAATCGCTTTTTAGTAACTAAATTAATATAAAACGATAAGTTCATTTGATTAAATAATATTTCTTTATACTTTTATCATTACTTTTTTTTTATCTCATATGCTACCCTATAATGCAATAGACAAAATTTAAGTCAACTACCACGCTCTCTCTCTCCTCTTCACTCTCATTGATGACTCTCTCTCTCTACTTGGTTTTATCGGGTACTAGTCCATTAAATGGAGAAAAAAGTGACGGCGGGATGTTGGTTTTCAGATACTAAACTCGGTTACCATTTGCCGAGGATGCTCCTCTCCTTCTAAGTTTATGGAAAATAAATAAAATATCATTTTAAGTTAAATCATGATGTTCAACCATCAATCCTCGGCTCTTTCTTTTAATAACCAGTCATTATCGTTGGCTCTTTCTTTTTTCCAGTTAGTGGTTCAGGCGATCGGTGGCTTCAGCGAATTATCTGATTTTTTTAATATAACATAATAATATAACTAACAAACTAATTTATATATTAAAAAAATATTAAACATCCAAATAACATAAAAAATACAAATTAAAAAAAATAATCATCCTAAAAATATAAAAAATTACAAATTTAAGAATAAAAATACTAATTTATTCCCCATCAACGTCACTTCCTGTTCTTCACCTTTGTTCTTGATCTGATTTGATTTTCTCAAGAATGAGCGCTTGTTTTTGTTCGAATACCTCTCGGCGCATGCAGTCGAGGTTACTAAAGTCCTTAGTAAGAAAGTCTAATTTCCTAAATGTTTCTTTTGAAACTTTTACCCTGGTCAACGCCTCGATATTTTGTGTACGTTTTCGACAAATTTCGATCGACCTCGGTACTTGTAGTTGATATTTTTCCCCGGTGCCTTCCGGGTGGTCGACGTAGGACTTGTGGTTGATCTTCTTGCCAAGAAACGTTTAGGTTGATCCTTACATGAGCATCCGGGCTACTAGATGAGACATATGCACCGAACGAAGTAGTTTTCGTATGTTTTGGCATTGAGCCACCATCATGGTTCGGTGCAACTAACTTGACCCATTTTGAGCACAACTTGTGTGTTAGCCGCAAGTAGTCTTCGTTCCACGTTTTTACTGTTGTGTACTTGTTGAACACTTCTCGTCGCATGTGAATTTGTAGGCTTGAAGATCACCGCTCTCGGTCGATCGCATTCGATGACTGTTTCTGTTATTTAAATTTGTAAAAAGTACGACAAATTTGCAAGTTTCGGACCATCTTCCAAATATCATATTGTCGCTACGGTGTGTACTTCTCACCATCCTATAGAACAACTCTCACACTTTTCCCCAAAATATAAGGTGCTTTTGATAGTCCACTACAATTAAATAAAGCTAAGTTTCAAACATATTTTTAAAATTTTATACGAAACAAAAAAATGTTTAAAGAAATACCGGCTAGTCAATCTTCAGATATTTCAACCCAGCACGACTCAAAGCATGTTTCTCCTCTTTTGTCCAAGAAGTTGTATTTCTTTTTGGAACGACTTCCTTGGTCGCGGCTCGAGCCTCCCGCTCCTTTGTGGTTCTTCCTTTTTTTTGGGATCGTTTGCCCTTGTCGGCCTCTTTACGAACACCTTGTGTCCCCGGAACAAAAAAAGTCAGGAGACGATGGTGGCATTTGACTCAAGTTATGCTCCATCTCAGTGGTGCCAAGCGCGTTGTCGTCGTTTTGACCAAAAAGAATTTCTGGTCGGTAACACCCATCCCACTGATCCGTACTTTTTGAATAGGTAGATGAGTAATATGGTTTTTTTTGAAGTAGTTTAGAGAAATTTGAGAGTTTTGGTAAATTTTTAAAGTTAATTGAGGTTTTATATAGGTAAAAAATGAATTTTTTTTTCAACAAAAGACCCCAACGGTCATATCCAAACAGAAAACAAATGACTTTTTTGATGACTCATGACATTTTACCGGTAAGTTACAATAGAATAAATATTGAACCTTCAAAAGGTTGGTTTTCATGGATTGCATAGACAGGAATGTAACAATACCCTGATATCTTGAAATTCAAATATATTTTTTTTTATCATATTATACATGGAAAATCCAATAAATTGTGGTTTCCCGTGTTTATCACATGACAAACAAGCAAGCAAATACCAAATTAACAAACATACCCAATAATAATATATCACTCAAAAGAGAACATGTAATACATACCCAGAATAACATGTTCCAAAGGATATTAAAGGGCTCTTATATATTGTGCATAATACATCACTGGAAGATTGTCACTCATACAATGTGATGTTTGACAACCTTGGTGTCGGGACTGCCACGAGAGCAACCTTCTTCTTCAACACGATCCCAAACTTTTCGGACAGGTCATGTTTTTTCCCCTCTTCCAATTCCCAATCAAAAGAGTGAATTATAGATCCAAGCAAAACCATAAACATCCGCTCTGCCATGGCGGTCCCTACACATATCCTTCGCCCAGAACCAAAAGGAAAATAAGTAAAGTCATTGCCGGTATAATCCCACTTCCCATCCAAGAACCTTTCAGGCCGAAATTCCAACGGAGTTTCCCAAATGGCAGGGTCCCTGTGTATTGCCCAGGCATTCACAAACACCCGAGCGCCTGTGGGGACCGTGTAGCCGCCAATCACGCATGACTCACTCGGACAATGGGGGACCAAAAGTGGGAGCGCCGGGTGCAATCGAAGAGTTTCTTTCATGATGGCGTATAGGTAGGGTAGTTTGTTGATGTGGGATTCTTCAACTACGTTGTCTTTCCCTACCACCATGTCTAATTCTTCTTGTGCCTTTTTGAGGATTTCGGGTCGGTTCATTATCTCAGCCAAAGCAAACTCGACTGTATTTGAGGTTGTATCCGTCCCTCCAACCACCATATCCTAAAAAATTGAGAGATAGATACAAGTTTCACAATCAATAAATTTCATTTTTTTTCTTATCAACTATATTTTTGATATAGTAACATAAATATTATTTGGGATTTACTTACCATGAGCAAAGATTTGAGATGAACCATAGTGAAAGGTGGATTGGTATCACCATTATCTATAAGCTCCAACAAAAACTGCAAAAAATCCTTGTTTCCATGACCACTACCCATTTTCCTCCTTTGATCAATCATTGTCTCAAAGATGGTATCTAATCTCTTGGCCAACACTTTCATATTCTTCACAATTCCTTGTAGATCAAACGGAGCCAAACCCGGATACAAGTCCGACAAGTTCGGCGTGGCCAAGTATCCGGTTATCTCACCTATCAATTGCCTAAACTCGGCCCCTAGTCTCTCCCTATCCTCAGCTTTCACCGTACCACCCCACATCATACCCGTAATCACATTCAACACAGTTAAAAACATTTGTTCCCCAACGTTAACCGGCAACCCGACATTATTGTACAAATATTTCATAGTGTTTCTAATCTCTTTCCTTCTATTTGAGTAAACCGAATCCAAAACTTGGTTGCTAAGCATCTCACGAACACAAATCTTTCTTAACATCCGCCACTGATCACCATATTGGCTTGAAACGATGTCGTTTCCACCGTATGTTCCCATTTTCCCAGCAATGGGAACATCTCGGTTAGCCAATATGGCATCGTTCAGTTTCAGCACCTCACGGGCAAGCTCCGGAGAGGTGATGAGAATACCCACTTTTTTACCAAACCAGAGCCTTGATATCGGACCGTATGTTTTGGCCACATTGGCAAAGTGGGAATGGAGTTCCGGATCAAGAGATAGGAGGTTTCCGAGGAGCGGTAGAGGCCGTGGACCTGGCGGCAGTGGCGGGTTAGGACCCTTTGTTGTTAACATTCGTACAAGCCATAATATTGATAGTAGAGAGGTTATTATGAGTATGTTGGTTGCAACATCTCCATTAGATACCGTGGCCAAGACTACTTTTGACATCCTTGTGTAAGTACAAACAATTAAGGTAGTAAGATTGGAAATTGAAATTTGATGAGGAAATTACATTGGTTATAATGTTAGTTAGTAGCTAGTGAGTATTGTGTCCAAAGAGGGAATCCTTTGACTTGTTAACAAAAAGATGCTTGATTCACATAATACAATTTTCGTTATTCTTTATGCTAACTAACCACATATGTCCAAACACTCTAATGGTTCTTTATATATTTAGAATAGGTTAGGTACACATGTTGAACAATTAAAATTATATAAGTTATCTTTATGAATTAAAAATTATTTGTTTTATTGCCATTATAAACAAAGAACATAATTTGCACAAAGAAAGTCACTTAATGTTTGTCTTCTATAAAATTTGTAGTTTGTTACACTTTACATGTTAATGATCATTTTAAAACGGTTAAATAGTGTAAAAACAATGGTTTCAAAACCTCTACAAACGAAGCGTTGCAAAATATAATTTAAACGGTTTTAACATCGATATATATCCTAGAAGATATTAAAAAGGATTGTAACCGGTATATATAATATAATAACGGGTTGGTAGCTGTTATAAACCTTTATGTATAACAGGCTCTTAACAGTTGTAAACAAAATAATACAATGTGCTGTTAACTATTGTTATTAAAGTATTTACAACACACACACAACTGGTGTATTGAATTATTTACAACGGGCTACAAACCGGTCTTCTCTATAACTATAACGATTAATGAACCGATGTAGTTATGTTTTTATAACGGCTTTGTAACTGATACTTATAATGGTTTTACAACGAAATGACAACCACTATTTTTATGTTTTTACAACGGCTTTTAATCGGTTTTTTATAATGGTTTACTGCGGAATTACAACCGATATTTTTATGTTTTTACAACTTTTGTGAACCGGTGTTTTGTTAATATTAAACCGCTACTCTATTTGATAGTATATACAATGATGTACGTATTTACAACGAATACATAATTAAAAGCATACAACCAACATAATATATTAATTAGCAGCCAAATATATATATATATATACATTTAAAATAATATGTTAGCGTCTTTGCAACAATATTTAACCAACTTTACAATTTCTTCCCTAACTTATCCTTTTCATCATTTGATTTTAGGTTGTCATTAAAGTCTTTTAGAGTATCACTCATAAAATTTGTAATTAATTATTGGATATGGGAGGAAGAAGAGTTCATCGCCTAAAAGTATATATTGAAATAAAATTTATAACACAGTTCCTAAATTAGAATTATATATCGATCAATTAAATAGATATAAATTACTTACAAGACGATCCTTGCATGCAATCACAATCTTGTATATGGCTATCATAACATAGTAACCACATTCCCAATCTGATTTTTGTTACGGGCCCTCCATTTAAAAGCAATTAAACCAGTTAAAAATTAATGAAATTGCAAGGCAATAATCAAAATATAAAACTTACGTTAACCATTGCCCATGATACTCTCTCTTCAACCCCCCCCCCCCAAAAAAAAGCTTCCTCAATTACTTTCGTTAATGCGTAATTAACATGTGACTTATTCTTTCCCAAAGAATTTATAATGCCATAAAAATGAATATCAGCCGCATCGCGATGAATATAAAAAAGTCAAAAATGTGACCCGCATAAATGAATTTTGTGTAGAAAATTGGTAAAATAATAAAAAATATAATAATATTATAATACTTAAAAGTATAAATATACCCTGAATGATATCGAGCACAAAAGAATGGACAAGTTTTATTATGTAACATGACTTCGTTGATGTGCATGACCACGAAATCTTTATCGCTCCTTATTGTTCCAAGCGAAATAACACCCGATCTAATAAATCTGGTATTTTGTAGCCGTTGATCACTCCTCGCTGTCATATATAGATGTCTGTGATCACAAAAATAACAGAAAAAAGTTATACTTATTAAGAAAGCAATTGAATAAGGTGAAAAAAAATCAAACTTGCATGCTAGATCAAGTCAAAATTGCGATCTCAACCCATTGGTTGAGACATTACTCCAGT
This sequence comes from Bidens hawaiensis, assembly GCF_021521415.1. Lineage (NCBI taxonomy): Eukaryota > Viridiplantae > Streptophyta > Magnoliopsida > Asterales > Asteraceae > Bidens > Bidens hawaiensis. The sequence continues at coordinate 67,282 of NW_027498940.1, forward strand.
AAACTATATAAGTCAATAGATTGAGGTGCATTATCATTTGGAGGATACATCCCGACGGGCAATTCAAATGTAAGACTCGTCTAATCCTTCTGTTTAAAGTAAAGGACCAAATTGTTCGCAGCCTTATGAATTTCCTGATCACTAAATTGCTTTTCAATTTTATTCAATGCAGATTGTATCAATAATTCTTCTGCATTGGGCTGGCGTGTTTTAACAATAGCATCTGGCACGACCCAGTTTGAGGTTGAGGCAATAGATTTATCATCCACGCTCTTAGCAACAACATCTTCCACGTGACCAGTAGGATCCGGATCTTGTGGCTGTGGAAACTACATGCATCAACAAACAGTTTATTGTGTGTGTGTGTGTGGGTGAAGGTATAATCAACAAATTAGTAAAACTAGTTAATTACCAATTCATTGTTAATCTGTTTATGCTGGTCAAATGCTTCATTAGCTGGCCCTATCGGATTGATCAAAATCAATTTGTTGATAAATGATGTGCTCAAAGCAGTCAATTAAATATTAACTAAATTAAACAAGTAATAAAAACTAGACCTAAGACTCAACTAAAGAAAACACCGGCAAGTGAACCGGTCAATTGTATTAAAGCTAAGTAAGTCTGGAATATCGAACCCACAGGACTCTATAGATTACGTAAATTAACTAGTTAGACTCGACTTACGACACGGCTATTTATTATTAATGTTTTAAGGGGGTTTTTAAACTAATATTAAACTAAGAAAATAAATAAACAAGTAAACTAGAAGCAAGAAATTGAACACAAGATCGAAACCAATAAGAGAAGGAATCTACCTAGGTAAGAATCCCATGCATCAACAATCATCAAGCAATGGACAAATAACATGATATGGAAACTGATTTCTAAACATATTCATCTAACAAACCCTAAAGGACCCTTGACCGAATCAAACGAAATCCCAAAGAATAATTATTAGATTATTAAGCAATCAGCTATATTGAATTCTTCACAGTTATCAAACATGGTTGATTAATAGTATTTAAAGCAAGCAATCTCACGAAACACTAAACCATAGATAACTTGATAAGCTAAACACGACATCATGAACAAGGATCAACACAGTAAGCAAGAATATTGTCACTAATCTATCATAGCATGTGATTAACCAAGATACATGAACAACTCCTCACTTTACAGCTTTTGGAATTTAGCAAAACATTTAAAATCCTAATCAACGATTAACAAGCTTCTATGATCTAATAGGCCTATTCAGCCATAATAATCAAAACACCAAGTAAAGATTAAACATGAACCCTAATATCTAAAGAACGCAATTAATAGAAAACAAGATCCATGTGAAGCAATAGTTAATAATCAACCAAGATAATAAACACTCATATGCATCATGAAAACAAATCAAGTGTTTTACTATTAATAAAACGAAACCATAATCAAAAGATTAGTCCAAAGCAAGAATCAAGCGTTAAACATGTTCATCAAACCTAGGTAGACATGAAGTCTAGCCTAGCATAGTCATAATAAAAAATAATCCCAAACAAAGAAAACAAAAGAGATTCATGATAAATAACAAGAACGAAGAAAGTAGAGCGATAAAACCCTTAAGACTCCTTTCTTGATCGATTGAATGAAAGCTACTTGATCTCTAATGATTCCTAGCTTCAAAACCTTCACAACTTGCTCTTTCTCTCTCAAAATCGGTTGCCCCAAGAGTCTCTTCTCGTCTAGGTTTGCAATAGTATATATATAAGCGAAAAACGGGCTTGGACTTGCAAAAAATGGCAGCCCAGAAGACCTAGGCGCCGCGCAACCGGGCCTGGCCACCCCCGTCGCGTGGCCCAGCGTGTGCTAGGGAGGGCCACGAGTTTTTGCTTGTTATTTGTTTCTTAATCATCTTAGATCTCATTCTTGAACTCCAAGTAACGTTGAGAAGCTTCTAGACCTTCTTTCCCTTAACTTTCAAGCCACCATTTACATGCAAACAAATCAAAACACTAAGTGGAATAATCATGTAATCATTAACGAGCAAAACGAACTCAAACTTCTTATGACATGATAGAAAGAATTAGATTTAACATTCAAGACACCAAAAGATATAAAACACGATAAACATATAATGCTTGACTCAAAACCTAAATTAATAAAAGATAAACGAAACACGAACTAAAACGAAACCGAAACATTAAATAAACACAACTTTACAAGGGATTCGAGATGTATAAATAGACATATATCAATAAAACGTAATATATTTTATAGGGGTGGCAATCTTGACCCATGGGTTGAATGGGTTGTATCAAAATGTATAAGATGGGTCAGAATGAGTCAAACTAAAAAAAGAAAATGACTGAAACGGGTCAAAACGGGTTGACATTTCTCAAGTTTTTTTTTATGGAATGAGAAAAACGGAGGAAACTTTTTGGTATTTATACTTTTTAAGTTGTTAATTTATATTTAGAGGTATAATTTTTTAAATATTTTTTTTGAATTTTTTTGGTAAGGGGTTTTGAAATGGGTTTTGAAATCTCAACCCATTTTGACCCTACAATGGACTCCAGCACATATAGTAGGACCAAAACACCGATAAGAAAGGAAGAGATACAAAGATAGCCCCCCCCCCCCCCCCGGAAGCAGAATAGGAACAACCTATATGATTTGTGATATATATAACCTATATGAACAACCTAAAAAGGTATATGTACAGCATCCTAAATACGAACCTTAGAAATTCATATATATATATATATAACGATTATCTCGTAACATCGAAATTTCGTAACCTAGGGTTACATAAATTGATGAAACTGAATCATTATAAACGGAATTTTACAGAAATTATGCAATTAATTCAACAGGAGGATTGGATTGAATAACCCATCTTTTTAAAATAGAGGGTTAGGATGGATATGGGTCAAGATGGGTAAAGCTAACCCATCTTGACCCAAATGAAGGTTGACATACAAAAGGTTTTAAAAACCTCTCAAAAAAAATATTCAAAAAAACTATTAAAAAAATAATAACTCAAAATATATATATAAAAAACGCAAAATGTAAAATAACTAAAATGTTTCCCATGCCATCCTCGTTAAAAAAAAACGTTTTGTACCGGTCCAGGTTAGAGTTTTCAGAGTTTTTTTTCGGTTCGGTTTTGTTTTTTTTTCATTTCGGGTCGGTTTCGGTATCTGCTCGGTTTTGATTTCTCGGCTTTTTAGGTTTCAATGTTGTTTTGTTTTAGTCAGTTTTTTGGGTTTCATTTCGTTTTTTTTTTTGTTTCGTTTCGATTCATTTTGTTTTATTTTGGTCGACCACGTTTCAGTTTTTTTGTTTCGTTTTGGTAAGCTTTTTGATTGCATTTCGTTTTTTTTGTTTCGTTTAGGTCAGTTTTTCGGTGTCATATAAGTTTTTTTTGTATCGTTTTGGTCGTTTTTCAATTTCGGTTCAGTTTCGTTTTTTTTTGTTTCCTTTTGGTTAGTTTTTCAGTTTCAATTCAGTTTTTTTTGTTTCGTTTCGTCGTTTTTCTATTTCGGTTCAGTTTCGTTTCGTTTTGGTCGGTTCAGTGTTTTTGTTTTGTTTCGGTCAGCTTTTCAGTTGCATTTCGTTTTTTTTGTTTCGTTTTGGTCGTTTTTCTATTTTGGTTCAGTTTCGTTTTGTTTTTTTTTTGTTTCGTTTCGGTCGATTTAGTGTTTTTGTTTTGTATTGATCAGCTTTTCAGCTTCACTTCTCCTTTTTTTCGTTTTGGTCAGCTTTTCGGTTTCATATCGGTTTTTTTTGTTTCGTATTGGTAGTTTTATTTCAATTCAGTTTCGTTTCGGTTTTTTTGTTTCGTTTTGGTCGGTTCAGTGTTTTTGTTTTGTTTTGGTCAGCTTTTCAGTTGCATTTTGCTTTTTTTTGTTTCGTTTTGGTCAATTTTTCGGTTTCATATCGGTTTTTTTGTTTCGTTTTGGTCGTTTTTCTATTTCGATTCAGTTTTGTTTAGGTTTGGTCGATTAGGTGTTTTTGTTTAGTTTTGGGTAGCTTTTCGGTTGCATTTCGTTTTTTGGTTTCGTTTTGGTCAGTTTTTCGGTTTCATTCCGGTTTTTATTGTTTCGTTTTGGTCGTTTTTCTATTTCGGTTCAGTTTCGTTTTTGTTTATTTGTTTCATTTTAGTCGGCTCGGGGTTTTTGTTTCGTTTTGATCGTTTTTTGGGTTTCGGATGAGTTTTGTTTCGCACGTGATAGTTTGGGTATTTTGAATTAGATAAATTTTGGATAACTTAGATATTTTGTTTTGACCAATTTTAACTTATAAATGAAACTCACTTGTATATTTTCAACCCATCCTGACTCACTTGAAGAACTTTTATGATCCATCCTAACCCATTTTACTTTTGAAGTTTATCCATCTTAACCCAAAACAATCCATTTGGGTTGAGTTTGCCACCCTTAGAGAAGTCTACAACCTTAGGTTGCTGCTGCCTGTTGAGGAATTTTGAAGTAGAGGATGAACTGTTACATGGCTATTCAAATGTTTTAATGATAACATACATGACAATTAACTTAACTTAGATGTTTATTTTCTACTTTGTAGCCTGCAAAATTTCTGTAAAGATTTGCATAAAATTTGAATTAACAATTTTTTTTAGTAATGAACGGTAGTAATCAAATTAAACATATTAGAATAAGTTGTGAGCAGCAGTAAGCCAGTAATCAAACTAGCTAGAATAAGTTGTGTTGTATTAATAATAGATTATAGAATTAGTTTTGGCTTCGAATTTCATCAAAAATCGAACAACCCACAGCCAGCAAACACAATAATTTTGATATTGAATACAAGTAACCGAGCGAAAAGAACAACAATAATAAGTAACATGAAAACTAATAACTTACGAATTAGTGAGGAGAGGAGAGGTTATGATAAATTGGGAGTGGAGAGTTACATATAGGAAGAAAATCAAAAACCAAGTTATACTAGAATAATTATTAAACATTCCTGAGTATTATTATGATATGACCATCCAATAGTTTGTGGTTTCCCAAATTACAATATTGCGTACAAGCAATGTTTTAAAAACCGGTATTTTACTTGTATCGGATTAGGCTAAAACATGGTACAACCGGTTGAACCGCGTTATACCGGGAGGTTCAACCGGTCGAATAGTTTACCTTATAATTGCCCTATAAATGTAATTTTAATCCAAAAATAACCTAAAACTAAATGATTACTATAACAAAAAATAATCCAAAAGTTAATCCATATTAAAAAATAATGTAAAAACACTCAATTTAAAAAAAAAATAGTCCTAAAGTTTACACGTTTGAATGTTAATTGTTAGGTTAAAATAATTTTGAAAAACTATGGGCTACAAATATCAAAAATTTATCGGGCTTAAAACCGATTTGCCGGTAAAAACCGGTATTTTAGACAAAAACCGCCGGTACGATGTTCTAGCAAACCGGTCAAAAATACCGGACTTAAATACCAGCCTACTATCCGAAATCCGGTTTAACCGGCCGGTTCGAACCGGTTTTTAAAACACTGCGTACAAGGCAAACAATATGTTGATCAAACATACCTAATAATATCATAATACATGTTCCGTTTACATACGCATAAGTAAATTCTTGCAAGTTTAAGGATATTCATTATCAATCATGTGAAATATTGAATAGAATAAATAGAGAAAAGCTGACTATCGGAATCGAACCGATGACCAACACATTACAAATGCGATATTGATGGCTCTTATTGAACATAACACGCCACTACAAGATAGTCACTCATACAGTGTGGCGTTTGATAATCTTGGAGTAGGGATTGCAATGAGAGCAACCTTTTTCTGCAACACGATCCCAAACTTTTCAGAAAGATCATGTCTTTTCCCCTCTTCCAAATTCCAATCAAAAGAATGAATGATGGATCCAAGCAAAAGCATAAACATCCGCTCTGCCATGGCGGACCCTACACATATCCTTTGTCCATAACCAAATGGAAAATAACTAAAGTCACTGCCAGTAAAATCCCAATTACCATCCAAATACCTTTCTGGTCGAAATTCCATTGGGTTTTCCCAATGACAGGATCCCTATGTATTGCCCATGCATTCACAAACACTTGAGCACCTTCGGGGACCGTGTAGCCGCCAATAATGCATGACTCACTCGCACAATGGGGGACCAACAGTGGAAGTGTAGGATGCAATCGAAGAGTTTCTTTCATGATGGCAGTTAAGTAGGGTAATTTGTTGGTATGAGATTCTTCCACTATGTTGTCTATTCCGACCACTTTATCTAATTCATGTTGTGCTTTATATAGGATTTCGGGTTGGTTCATTAACTCGGCCAAGGCAAACTCGATTGCGTTTGAGTACGTATCGGTCCCTCCAACCACCATATCCTGACAATTTGAATATATAGGCATGCAATTAGTAAATTTCATCTTATGTATCTAATTTTGATATCGTAACAAGGATTAATGCTATTGCTATACAGGTTATTCTGCTCTGAAGATCTTTTAATATAACTTAGAATTTGAAAACTAATTCGACTTGAAAATTTGAATCGATATAATCACTATTTTTTAGTTTTAAATTATGAAATTGAATACAAAAAATTGAATCCGGTTCAAATACATCAGACGATGACGATGCTCCAAGAATATATATATATATAGGATGAGTATTAATACAGAACCATTAAATTATTTAAGAACTTGAAAGAACTCTTGAAAACTAACGTTTTTTATAAATTTTTTTGTATGTTAGTTTTATTTGAGTGTAGTTTTATCACTATTTATATATATATATTTACGATTACAATTATTAAAATTAGTTTTTACACAAATCTTTTTTTTTTGCATATATGTAAATTTGTTATTACATAAATTTTACACATATGTAAACTTGTGATTTATATATGTAATCAAAAATTTATATATAAAATATGGTAAAACTAGTCTTATACAATGTTAATATATGAAAAAAAAATAAAAAAATGTTTGGTTCTTATGAGTTTCTAAAAGTTCTTAACTTTTTTGGAGTTCTCAAATGATACTAACATATATATATATATATATATATATATATATATATATATATATATGGAGAGGATCAAGAGAAAACTCATCATTAGAAAGAAAAGACAGTACCATAAGCAAGGCTTTGAGATTAGTGATGGTGAATGGCGGATCGGAGTGGCCGCGATCTATAAGCCGCAACAAAACCTGCAAAAAATCCTTGTTTTCTTGGCCACCCGTTGGCATTTTCCTCCTTTGATCTATCACAGTGTCAAAAATCACATCTAATCTGTTTACCAGCCTTTGTATTTTCTTTCTAATTCGTTGCAGATCAAATGGAGCCAAAGCCGGATAATAATCCGACACGTTTGGCATCGCCACGTATCCAACTATCTCATGCATCACTTCCCGTAATTCTGCTCCAAGTCTCTCCTTATCACCCCACATCATCCCGGTAATCATATTCCACCCTGAGAAAACAGCGGCTCCCCAACTTCCACTGGCGACCCAGCATGGTTGTAAAAGTAGTTCACAGTGTTCCGGACCTCTTTCCTGCGGATAAAGTAAACCGAGTCCAAAACTTGGTTGCTAAGCAATTCATGAACGCAAATCCTTCTCAGCATCCGCCACTGGTCGCCGTATTGAGCTGAAACCATGTCATTTGCATCGTATGTTCCCACTTTCCCAGCAATTGGAACGCTTCGGTTTGCAAAGGTGATTTCGTTTACTTTTAACACCTCACGGGCGAGCTCCTGAGAGGTGATGAGAATGGTCAGCTTTTTACCGAGCCAGAGCCTTGAAATCGGACCGTATTTTTTGGCCACTTGGGCAAAGTAGGAGTGGAGTTCTGGATCAAGAGACAAGAGGTTACCGACAAGCGGTAGAGGCCGTGGGCCTGGAGGAAGTGGTGGGTTCGGGTTCCTTGATGTTAACATGTTCCATAGAAGCCAGAATATGGATAGTAGAGTGGTTATTATGAGAATGTTGGTTGCAACCTCTCCCTTTGGTACCGTAGCGAAAACTAGTTTGGACATCGCTGGGTAATTTGTGTAAAAATGTAAAGATTGAAATTTGATTAGGAAAAGACATTGGTTATCATGTTAGTTAAATAGCGAGTGTAGTGTCCAAAGAGGGAATCCTTTAATTTGTTAACAAGAAGATGCTCTATTCAGTATTCACATATATAATACAATTTTATTATATATTCTGGCTGCTAGCTAGCTAATTAGCCATATATGTCCAAATAATCACTCACTAATTAACAAATTTTCATGTCAATCATTTTTATAAACAATTCCTTGATATTTATCAAGAACACTAATTAACAAATTCTCATTCACTTGATCAAGAGATTTTGGATTATTTGCTAATGGACTAATTATAAAGATCAAGAGATTTTGGATTATTTGCTAGTGGACTAATTATAAAAAATATTGTTAATGCTTCGCTAAGAGGCATTTTTCTCCACAGCATCATCATTGTTTTTACTTTTAGCCAAAATACTTGTAATGGTCAATGTACCTTCAATCATGATCGCTTTAACCCGTATGGACATTTCTTACAAAAACCCGCATGCCCCTATAACACCTCATAGTGCTCAGTACGATGGTGGTTTCAACACCTTTGTTAGATACGGCGGCGAAGACTACTTTTGACATCGTTGGGTAACTACAAAGAGTGAGAGCTAGTAGGATTGAAACTTGATGAGGAAAAGACATTGGTTATGATGCATGTTAGTTAAATAGAGAGTTGTAGTGTCTAGAGGGAATCCTTTGACTTGTCACCAAGAAGATGCTCGCTTAGCATAATACGTACAATTACAAATTTCAAATGATTTTTATAAACTACACTAATTAACAAATTTGTGAAGTGTTTGTTGAGGTGGACTTCCTCCCAAAGGTCAAGGTTTAACTCTCTCAGTGAAAAAAAAAATTAGTTTAATAATTTGTTCTTAAAAAAATTAATAATAAATTTCTCAATATATGTAGGAGTTGTATAGACACGTCATCACTTTTGATCTCATTCATTCATGTTCAATCAAACGGACTTGTCGAAACAACTATTTGGTTATATTTGTGGCTATGATGTGGTAAGCCGTGCAACTACATAGTAACCGATTCAAGATGGTTAATCTACCTAGTTTTTTATAATAGGCAAATACTTCCAAGAATTAGATGAGAAAGATAGAGACTCTTTTGAAGCACCATTTTTAATATTTCATTCATGCTAAAAACAAATACAAAGTAACTATAAATAGCCATACAAAGCACTTACCCACTACATGCTAAAATGATTCTAAATAAACTAACCACTATGAATATTAAACTACCCACTACTAACTCATAGACCAATTACTAATTAACTTAAATAAAGTAATAAACAAATACTAATAATTATATTAATACATATTACTGACTCTCTCATGTCATGCCTAATGCGGAAACAACGTTTAATTTTACATCTAACGGTCGTTTCCGTGTACATGAGCTATGGTAATAATTTGGTTGTATGAAACTATGAACATGTGTATGAAGCAAAATAAGGAAATCAAAGTTTAACAGTTATATAAAAACTACTACTAATTATAATAATATTAATAATAAGATCACAGTTTAACAGCTATATAAAAGCTAATAATAATTATAAAAATAATAATAATATATGTAAGGGAAATCCTGTTAGATCCGTAGAAAACATTACTATAGAGGGGAGGAGGGGTTAGAGGACGACCGTACCTCTATCCAAAGCTATAAGTAGGGTCTGGGGAGGGTGGGATGTAGGCACACCGTACCTCTATCCAAAGGAATAAAGAGGTGGCTTCCAGAGAGACCCTCGGCTCTAGGTACATGTGTATGAAGCAAAATAAGGAAATCAAAGTTTAACAGTTATATAAAAACTACTACTAATTATAATAATATTAATAATAAGATCACAGTTTAACAGCTTATAGCTTTGCTGTCGGTGGAATTTTACTGGGCATGATTGATTGATTGATTGAAACTATGAACATGGTAAAATATGTCTATCGTTAATCAGATATAGCATCCAATGGTTTTGCATCGCCATACCTTCAATGAAGAACTTTGGATTCACCTCCAAAAGTTTGTTCTTCATCACACCACACATATAACTACCATAATTCCAATTGCTTTTTAGCTCTTGAATAAGATCCCATCATACGAAGGAGGCAAAAAAAATTTCCTATTGTATCTGTATTTTTTGGATTATAACTATCCACCATTAAAAGTATTAATAAACTTCTAAAAACTTGTATTTATTTCATTATTTGGTGGTGGGATAATGATTAAACGATTGTATAGTCATTATGGCGGCTGTGATGTAAGCCATGCAACCAAAAGACCAATATTCAACGAGTCTATGACATCATCCCTGATGCTGAAACGATCGTTTTATTTTTACATCGGCCAGTCGTTAGCATTAGGTATTAAGATAAAGAAAAGTCATAATCATACTCATATATCATTGTAGATAAAAGCTTAGTAATTTGTTTTAAACTCAAATTAAAAACTCCTTTGTCAATTGTAACTAGTTTTATACCCGTCCGGTGGATGGGTTGCTGAATGTTGTAATGTCATAAATACTCTTTTAACATTCTAAAGAAAAACAATATTTGTTAATCGTCTTCAAAAATTTTCTTCAACGATTTCACTTCTCGATTTCTTAATCTTCTATTTTTGTAACAAAATTGCCTTGTTTATTCACAACAATAGTCTTCTCCACGCTTACTCCACCCCCGCCGCCGCCACCTCCTATCATTGACTGGATAGTGAGTTGTAAATGCAGTTATCGTCGTGCATGATGTCATTTGAGTCATCAAGAAAAGAAGTAAAAGTTAGTTTTCCGCTTGAATGATCTAGCTTTGACTATCTTAAGGTCAAATAAGGCAATTTTCTACAATAAATCTGACTTGTTCATATTTACATGTATAAATATGACAAATCGGAGTTTTGAACTATCTAATCAACTTTAAATTATGAAGCTTTGAGCTTCACAGTGTACACATCAAAATATGTGTCATTATGCATATAAATAAGATCACTTTAAAATCATGTTTCTTATAGGTTAACAAACTGAAAGCACATAATAATACAAAATGACATGGCGCATTAGAGTGAAATAGTTAAGTTACGAATATCTTTGAGGCCATTAATTTTCTGTAGCAGGGTGAAGTTAAAATAGTTCATATTTGACTAAAACAAATCTGCATATGTTGACTTCCAGAAAGCCAAACTAAAGTCCTTTACTATATCCAGTGATTCGAAATAAAAGTTCCCAGCTTGCACACTGTCACTATTAAATATACCATGCAAAAATATAACCATAAATGCCATAAATATCTTGCAGTTGACTTTTCTAAACACTGCAGGTCCTAAAAAGAAAATTTACCATATAACATATCTTAAAATTTCATAAAAAGAAAAGAAAAAAAAGAAGACTGAGTATATTTTTAAAATATTGGATTCTAAAGAACTCAACAATACATAACACTATTTAATTGCAAATTAAGAAGATAACACTTCAAAAGTTCCCTGCAATACATGAATGAAAACCACAACAGAAAGAACCTGGATCTCTATTCTTGGTGTGGACAACAATAATAGATGTAGATTCTTTGCTGTTTGCATAATCCACAATATGAAGTTTAAGTCCACGCATCTTAGAAGTATAGCTAGCCCTGCTTGCGGTGCGCACATATGATGTATATATGTGTGAACCCTCGGGTGGGCAAAAGTGAAATTGCACTAATTTTGACGTTATTTTACTAATCTCGTGAAAATAACGTTAAAAGTGACGGACGGTTAATCAGGCATCATGTAGTGGCGTTGATAGCCGAAAGACAAGGGTACATGCACCGATCAGCCGGTGTCCCGATGATTGAGTGCTATGTGCCTTATGTCCAAGGCTTGATGCAAAACTACTATCGAGCCGGGGGTCTCACCGGAAGCAGCCTCTCTATCCTTATGGGGTAGAGGTAAGGCTGTCTACATCTTACCCTCCTCAGACCCTACTATAGCTTTGCTATTGATGGGATATACTGAGTACGATGATGATGATGATGATGATGATGATGATGATGATCTTAGAAGTATAGCCAGAGAATTACTTAAGGGGCCATTCTAGGTCATGGGCCCAAATCGAATGTTTTGGGCTGCACGATTAACATCTTCTATATCTCCTTAAGCAGCATTGGCAATTAGTTCTGTTCTTGTTCCTACAGAATTACGAAAAGCCAAGAGTTAGTTAACCAAAAATATGTCATTATCATGAATAAAATAGGGGATGGTTCATGAGAGAAATAAGATTATTGCAAGAAATGCAAGAAATAAATCTGAATCATTGATTACATATAATCAATGGTATAAAATAATAGTGGCAATCTTGTAATTTTTATAGCATAATTTGCATGGTTTGAAAGTAAAAAGGGTAGTTTAGTATTTTGTGCGGGTATATCATTAAACTCATTTCCATATTTTACTCCTAATTTTTCTTCCGATGTATTAATATATTGATTGTCTCAAGATAAGCATATATAATAAAAAATTATTGCCATTCAGTTATTGTCATCACATACAAAAAACAATTATTGTCATCCATATTCCCTGCAAGTTTTTATCCGTCGAGGTTTGTGGGTTCTTTTTTTTTATTATGAAGAGACGAGTATATATATATTTTAATTTTTAATCTAGTTAGAAACTAGTAGTAGAGAAATAAATGCAAAAGTTTATTCAAGGGCTTAGTGTGGTATATATACGTGAGTCCTTGTTTATTGTGTAGGGTGCCTACCGAAACTGAGTTAAATTGTTTTATTAGGTTATGTTATCTAGAGTGTGTTGTATACTACGTGTGTAGTTTTTATTTATGAAATTGTGGGTTTATAAGTTTCGTGTATGTGTTCCTTGAGTTGGTGTAGGAAGTGTTATTAATAACGAGAATGATTTTTTTACTTGTGTACTATGTACATTAATTGTGTAGGCAATACTGATACTTTGTGTACGACCTATTATTTATTGTGTAAGATGTCAATTGCTAATGTAGATAGTAATCGAGAAACTATGTATGGGTTTTCTTAGTTAATGCACTTATTAAAAAGAAATCGTGTATGAGTTATTTATTGTGTAGGATGGTTGCCACTTCTATAGCTATTAACCAAGAAGTTGTGTAGGAGTGTAATGTGTGAATTATTTTTTGGTTACTATTAATTAACCAAGAAGTTGTGTAGGATGTACCGTACACTACTTGTGTAGGTACATGTGTATGACTTTCTTTTAATGTGTAGGATATTTATTAGTTGTGTATGTGTATATATGTTATGTGTTTTGTTGTGTAGGTAATATAACAATTATACATACAAGAATGATTTCTTATTTGTTTATTATTTATATGTGTGATGTTATTTTGTGTAGGAAATGATATTTTTGTAACATCACATAAAATTCGAGCAAAAAAAATGTCAAAATTTCAAAGTCGAGGGACCAGTTCTGTCAATTTCCAAACTACAAGGACTAAAGTGTAAATTCTGATTTCCTAACCTATCGCGGTACGCGATGGGCCAGAGGAGACACTCATCGCGTACCGCGATAGGGTTGTCTGACACACGTGACACGTGTGCCACGTGGCACACGGTGGCAACGCCTGCCCCCACGTGTCACCACGTGGCAACACGTCCGCCAAGTGTCGCCACGTGGCTCGGCGCCTGCCACGTGTTGACACGTGGCAGGTCTAGGGTGTGACTGGTCAGGCCTACGTCGCGGTACGCGACGGGCCAGCCCAGGGACCAAGATCAGCCCTATAAATAGCAGCTACGGGTTCATGCCATTTTCACATCAAAACGCACACAATACTCTCTCACTACTCTTTCTCTAAACCTCGTAAACGTGTCATCGATCCGCCTCGTTAAACGTGCCTCGTTACCTCGTTTTTCGTGCCCTACACCTCGATAAACGTGCCACTTTCCAACAAAGTTCCAAGTGTAGAGGAGGTGCTGCCCGACGTCCCGATAGCTATCTCGAAGTACGTGCTGCTGTCTCGATAAGCGTGTCAAAGGATTAATCAAGCGTGTGTCGATAAGAGAGATAGAGTCGAAGTGCTGCCCGAGTGAGAAGGGTATTTCTAAGCCAAGTAAGGTAGGCATAATGCCCGACCAAAATAATAATAAAATATTATAAAGGCTTAATACCCAAGTCGAAGTTATTCTCGATAAACAAAGAAATGAATAACAAATAAAATAAAGAAAGAGAAATAAAATATATATATATATGAGTATATATATATGTATAAATATTCTTTGTTATAAAATATATTATTTAAGTGTAATGAGTATATTTAAATAATAAAGAAAGAAATACGTTTCTTAATGAAGAAGAAACGTCGGGTTTTTATAAATAAACTAAAGGTTTATTAATATTACTTTTCTACTAAAGGTTTTAAAGTAAAAAGAGATTATGAACTAAAGGTTCATCGAGATAAATAAGACTAAAGGTCTTAAGCCGGATCGTGTATCCGACTAATGAAAGTTATACTCGTACTATAGGTGCGAGATAGCGAGAAAGACTCAACGGACGGTGTTGGAAGCCGATCCCATTTGAAAGGTGAATACGCCCCACTTTTACAAACTTGTTTTCAAACAAACAAACGTATAATGTGTAAAACTTTACATGAGGCTACGTGTCTCTAAAAACATTATAAATAAGAGTATAAGCCAGCCCTCAGGCTATGGTATACGTTTGTCTGGATCCTTACATATGTGGAACGTGGTGAGCACATCGCGCCACCCTTGGTCACGACCTCCAGCCACGATGGGCCGGACCTAAGTTACGTCCGAGTGGGGAATGGCCATGTGTATATTTATGGTACCTAAGTTATGTCATAAACGCTGCGGTGTTTCGCTGAGGTGACCTAGTGCAGAGACTCGAGTTTATGATGATTGTTTTAACTTAGATTATTCCTAAGCCAAGATGGGCCGATACTTACGTGGTCTCGAGGGGTAATTAAGTAAAGAAAATATTTTAGCGTCAGCATATTCACCAGCATTCGTTGCTGACGTATTTTAATAACATTTTGCAGGTAATCAAGATTAGAGCTTGAAGGACGAAGAAGCTCTAGAATCCGATGGCTCGGATACTTTTGTGTAAATATTTAAATATGGTGGTTTTGTAAACTATAAACAAGTAAATACTAAACGAGACTTTTGTTTCGTCTTTTGTAATGTAAATATTTTATACTATCGATCCTTATGTTTTTATAAAGACTTTCGCTATAACCCGTTACTCTGATTTATTTACAAATATGGTACCAACTATGGTTCACACTCCTAGGCCTAGAATGGGGGTGTGACAGGTTGGTATCAGAGCCATCAATCTTAGCGAATTGGGTATCATAAAACAATATCCAAGCTTCGATTCAAGCGTAGGAAATATTTACTTGTTAATGTGAATAGGGATTAGATTGGTTGGTAACCCTTTCTTTCCCTCTCTACAATCTATACCACCCAAAAGATGTCTTATGAAGAATTAATGGAATATTATGACAAGGAAGTAAGAAGAGCAAAGAAGTATTACAAATTTCCACAAGGCGTCATAAGTAAAGATTACTTTGAATCATTCTTCAATGAAGAACACAAACAAAACCCCAACCCAAGTCCAATCTACCACCTAGATAACACACCACATGAAATATACCAACCTCCAAGGCATTCAAGTTATCATCCGTCAAGCCTTCCTATGTATCAACCTACCGAGATCCCGATATACTATCCTTCTGAAATTCCCACCTATCATCCATCCGGAAGTTCAACACAATTACCACCGAATCCTCATCCTTCATATGCTTTCCTCTCCAATTTACCAATTAAGGAAGAACCAAAATCTTCTTCATCCTCCGATTGGATGCAATGCCACTCCGATCAACGAATGTGGTATACCGGCACTTCACCTATGGATACCGCCAATTCTCATGTCAACAAGGAAGGATCATCTAGCAAACCCAAGATGAGGGTGACTATGCCATACGAGAAGATTCACATGCCTGCAATGACCGAGGAGGAACTAGAAGAGAAACAAGAAGAGGAACCGGAAGAAGAAACCGACCCCGAGGAAGAATCGGAAGAGGAACCTGAGGAGGAGACAGATCCTGAGGAAGAAGAATTTCCCGACAACCCAAATGAAGTAACCACACCGGAGGAAGAACAACACTCAGCTCCAAGCTATGGTTCTGTGGATCCATACATGAAATTTCTTCAGGAACTCAAGGGTAAGGCGTCATCAAGCTTCCCACCATACCAAGGTGAGATTCCATCCCTTGAAGAGTAAGCAAAAGAAATTCAAGAATAAAATGAGGCTGCCAATGCTTTCTTAAATTACCAATCTGATGAGACGGCAACTCCATACCCTGATCCCAAGAACCACTATGATATTGTGATGATGGGTTACCGTGACCCACCTCCAAGATTGAGAAAATGAAGATGGTGTGTTTAAGAGATGAAGTTATGTGTGTAATATAGTTTGTATGATATGTGTATCATATGTAATAAGGATATGATCTATAAGTTTGTTGCAACAATAATATACATATCATTTATGATATGTATATGAATGTGAAATAAATAAATTTGTATATTAAGAAAAGAAATGTGTTAAAATTTCAGATAAAAAGAATAAAAGATAAAAATATGTCTCGGCAAAGTGATAATCGAGAGGCCTCCCGAAAGGAAGCCGAGAGACGCGAAGTGAAAGGGAAAGGTCCTGAAAAAGAACGAGAGGAACCGATTCCCGATAAATACATGAATCAAATACAACAAATGATCAGAAAAGTTGTTCGAGAAGAATCTGAAAATAGATCACGATCTAGACAAACAAAACATACTCAATCTGAAAATCCTTCTCGAAAATATGTTTCTAAACCTCGTACTCGACCTTCACGAGAGGAAGAGAGCGAACATGAATCAAACGCTAATGTAGGGGTTCGTAAAGAACTTAAGAAACTCAAGATAGGAGGATGTTCCTTTAAAGACTTTAAGTACTACGGACCAAAAGAATTTCACCTTGACAAGGGAGCCATCAATACCGTAAGGTGGCTTGAAGAGATGGAGACGATTGTTATCACGAGCAGGTGTACGGAGGAGGAAAAGATTCAATACTCCGCCTTGATGTTCAAAGGCGAAGCACTCGAGTGGTGGAACACGTTGATCATGAGTAGAGGAAGGGAAGTTATGTATAGTTTGCCATGGAATGAGTTTAAAGAGTTGTTGATGTCAAAGTTCTGTCCGATGCACGAGACGGACCAAATCTAAACCAAGTTCTTGGCTCACAAGGTTGTTGGAACGAACCTTCGTGAGTATAACACGAAATTTCACGAGTATTGTCGTTTAGTTCCCAGATGGTTACCCCGGAGTCCAGCAAGGTTACACGTTATATATGGGGACTACCTCGGGAAATTCGTGATATGGTGAGATCACACTTACCACAAACCGCTGACTTCGCGATGGAGTTGGCTGGGTACTTGATGGGCGGAATGATCCGGAATAAAGAGGAAGACAAAAAGGTGGTAACAACTCATGACTCAAGGAAAGGTGGAGATACCCGCTTCAAGGGGTAAAGATCAACGAAGGTCTAGCTCCAATCTTGGCATCCCTCAATGCAAAATTTGTAAGAAATATCATAGAGGTAGATGCAACTTTGCTTCTCGAGTCTGTGAATCATGTAACCGAACCGGCCATGCCATGGCTGATTGTTGAAAGAAGAAGATGACCTGCTACAATTGCAAGGAGATGGGGCATCTTAGTTTTGAGTGTCCCAAGAACAAACCCGCGACTGGCGGTGCTGGTGGTAGCAGTAAGAAGAATGAGCCCAAGAAAGGCAATGCAAGGGTCTTCGTTCTCGATACGAAGAAAGCGGCCGACACACCGGAAACTATCACTGGTACGTTCCTTGTTAATAATGCTTATGCTAGAGTCTTGTTTGATTCGGGTGCCAACTTAAGTTTTATAGATTATAAGTTTTGTAGTCTATTAAAAGAACCTTTAATCAAACTCAATAAAACTCTAAGCGTCGAGACCGCTAATGGCGAAACTATTAAAATTACCGAAACTTTAGAAAACGGAAAAATCTTATTAGCCGGTTATGTTCTGCCTATTCTATTGTTACCTATGACTCTTGCTGGTTTTGATGTTGTATTGGATATGGATTGGTTATCCGACAACCATGCTCGTATCCTTTGCAATAGCAAGACCGTTGAGCTTCGAGCCCAGGATAAACGAACTATTCGAATTGAAGGGGATAAAGACGTTGGCCAAGTTACCCTAATCTCTATGATAAGGGCTAACAAATGTTTAAATCAAGGATGCTTAGCATTCATGGCCTACGTCACCAAAAATTCTAAACCCAAAGAACTCAAAGACGTTCCTGTTGTTTCCGATTATGCCGACATATTTCCTGACGAACTCCCCAGCATTCCTCCTGTTCGTGAAGTAGAATTTAGAATCGATCTCATTCCTGGTACTGTTCCGATCGCCAAAGCTCCGTATCGCCTCAAGCCAACCGAGATGAAGGAACTGAAGAAACAATTGGACGAGCTTCTCGAGAAAGGTTTTATAAGACCTAGTTCATCACCATGGGGAACGCCGATACTATTCGTCAAGAAGAAAGATGGATCCATGCGAATGTGCATCAATTACCGAGCTCTCAACAAAGTTACAATCAAAAATCGATATCCACTCCCTCGAATCGACGACCTTTTCGATTAACTTCAAGGTGCTAGCTACTTTTCAAAAATCGATCTTCGTTCCGGCTATCACCAACTTAAAGTTCAATCCGAAGACATTCCGAAAACCGCTTTTCGAACAAGGTTTGGCCATTATGAGTTCACTGTTATGCCATTCGGACTTACTAATGCGCCAGCCGCGTTTATGGACATGATGAACCGAATTTGTAAGCCTTACTTGGATAAATTTATTATCGTTTTCATCGGCGACATACTCATTTATTCTAAGTCTAAGGACGATCATGAAAATCACATTCGAACCCTACTCGAAATTCTTAGAACCGAGAAGTTATACGCCAAATTCTTGAAATGCGAGTTCTGGCTACACGAAGTTCAATTTCTAGGACATATCATAAACGTTAATGGTATTCAAGTGGATCCCGCTAAGATTGAAGCAATCTCTAAGTGGGAAATCCCAAAGTCGCCAACCGAGATTCGAAGTTTCTTGCGATTGGCCGGCTATTACCGTAGGTTCATCGGAAACTTTTCCCGAATCGTTGTTCCCTTAACTTCTTTAACTCGTAAGAACATCAAGTATGAATGGGAACAAAGCAACAAGAGGCGTTCGATATACTCAAACAAAAGCTTACCCAAGCTCCTATACTGGCCTTACCAGAAGGTACTGAAGACTTTGTTGTCTTTAGTGATGCATCTCATTCTGGTTTGGGATGTGTACTAATGCAACGCAAGAAGGTTATCGCTTACGCCTCTCATCAACTCAAGGTGCACGAAAAGAACTATATAACTCACGATCTAGAGTTAGGCGATAATAATCTTTGCACTTAAGATATGGAGACACTATCTCTATGGAGTAAGATTTATCGTGTACACCGATCATAAAAGCTTGAAACACATCTTTGAGCAAAAAGAGCTTAATATGCGCCAACGACGCTGGATGGAAACTCTTAACGACTACGACTGTGAAATCGTTTATCACGAAGGTAAAGCCAACGTTGTGGCTGATACCTTAAGTCGTAAAGAGCACGAAAAGCCAAAAAGAGTCCGAGCGTTAAGGCTAGAACTTCAAATTGATCTTATCGACCAAATTAAATCTGCTCAAGCTCAAGCTATTCACGAAAACAAGATATTCGATGAAAAGCGTAACGGCACCATTGACTCGTTAGTCAAAGGTGACGATGGTATCCTTAGAATGGGAAACCGAATTTGGGTACCGATCGTTGGAAACTTGCGTGAGAAAATCAAGAATGAAGCTCACAAAACAAAGTACATGATGCATCCCGGTAGTGACAAAATGTATCAAAACCTCAAGTCGAACTACTGGTGGAATGGAATGAAAAAGGACATCGCTTCGCACGTTGCGAAATGTCTAACATGCTTGAAAGTCAAGGCTGAACACCAAAAGCCTTCGGGATTGCTACAGCAACCCGAACTTCCCGTATGGAAGTGGGAGTTAATAACCATAGACTTCATAACCAAACTCCTGAAGACGACTCGACAACATAATGCTATATGGGTGATTGTGGATCGCTTAACAAAATCCGCACACTTCATTCCAATCAATGAGTCGTACTCAATGGATAAATTAGCGTGTATCTATGTAAACAACATAGTTGCTTTGCATGGGGTACCGCTGTCTATCATTTCTGATCGAGACAGTCGTTTTACGTCGCACTTTTGGAAAAGCTTCCAACAAGCACTCGGTACAAAACTAAACCTTAGCACTGCCTATCATACACAAACCGATGGGCAAATAGAAAGGATGATTCAAACGTTGGAAGATATGCTCCGCGCTTGTGTGAAAGACTTAGGTGGAAGTTGGGATGACCACTTATCCCTAATGGAATTTTCATATAACAATAGTTACCACACGAGTATTCAAGCCGCACCATTCGAGGCGTTATATGGTCGAAAATGTAGAACGCCCATGTGCTGGTCTGAAACTGGAGATAATCAATTGTCTGGACCCGAGATAGTCCAAGAAACCACCGACAAAGTTCTTCAAATCCGTGAACGACTTAAAACAGCACGTGATCGCCAAAAGAGTTACGCCGATGTCCGTCGGAAGCCGTTGGAATTTAGTGTCGGTGACAAAGTTCTCTTGAAAGTCTCGCCATGTAAAGGCGTAGTCCATTTCGGCAAGAAAGGCAAACTAAGTCCTCAATTCGTTGGACCCTTCGAGGTACTCGAACGAATTGGTACCGTCGCATACCGTTTGCAACTACCCGGGAAAATGCAAGGGATACACGATGTATTCCATGTTTCGAATCTGCGTAAATGTCTAGCCGACGAATCTCTTCGATGCCCTAAAAGATGTAGAAATTAACGAGAACTTAAAATTCATTGAAAAACCAATTCAAATTGAAGATTCGAAAACTAAGAAACTTAAAAGACGAACCTTGAAAATCGTGAAAGTAAGATGGGACTCACGAAGAGGGCCTGAGTATACTTGGGAACTCGAGTCCGAGATGAGAAAGAAATATCCCCACTTGTTCTCGTAAGCAATCTCGAGGACGAGATTTATTTCAAGGTGGGGAGGATGTAACATCACGTAAATTCGGGCCAAAAAAATGTAAAAATTCCAAAGTCGAGGGACCAGTTCTGCCAATTTCCAAACTACAAGGACAAAAGTGTAAATTCTGATTTCCTGACCTATCGCGGTACGCGATGGGCCAGAGGAGACACCCATCGCGTACCGCGATAGGGTTGTCTGACACACGTGACACGTGTGCCACGTGGCACACGGTGGCAACACCTGCCGCCACGTGTCACCACGTGGCAACAAGTCCGCCACGTGTCGCCACGTGGCTCGGCGCCTGCCACGTGTTGACACGTGGCAGATCTAGGGTGTGACTGGTAAGGCCTACGTCGCGGTACGCGACGGGCCAGCCCAGGAACCCATCGCGTACAGCGATGGGGTCCAAGATCAGCCCTATAAATAGCAGCTACGGGTTCATGCCATTTTCACATCAAAACACACACAATACTCTCTCACTACTCTCTCTCTCTCTCTCTAAACCTCGTAAAACGTGTCATCGATCCGCCTCGTTAAACGTGCCCCGTTACCTCGTTTTTCGTGCCCTACACCTCGATAAACGTGCCACTTTCCAACAAAGTTCCAAGTGTAGAGGAGGTGCTGCCCGACGTCCCGATAGCTATCTCGAAGTACGTGCTGGTGTCTCGATAAGCGTGTCAAAGGATTAATCAAGCGTGTGTGGATAAGAGAGATAGAGTCGAAGTGCTGCCCGAGTGAGAAGGGTATTTCTAAGCCAAGAAAGGTAGGCATAATGCCCGACCAAAATAATAATAAAATATTATAAAGGTTTAATACCCAAGTCGAAGTTTATTTTTATAAATAAACTAAAGGTTTATTAATATTAATTTTCAACTAAAGGTTTTAAAGTAAAAAGAGATTATGAACTAAAGGTTCATCGAGATAAATAAGACTAAAGGTCTTAAGCCGGATCGTGTATCCGACTAATGAAAGTTATACTCGTACTATAGGTGCGAGATAGCGAGAAAGACTCAACGGACGGTGTTGGAAGCCGATCCCATTTGAAAGGTGAATACGCCCCACTTTTACAAACTTGTTTTCAAACAAACAAACGTATCGTGTGTAAAACTTTACATGAGGCTACGTGTCTCTAAAAACATTATAAATAAGAGTATAAGCCGGCCCTCAGGCTGTGGTATACGTTTGTCTGAATCCTTACATATATGGAACGCGGTGGGCACATCGCCCCACGCTTGGTCACGACCTCCAGCCACCATGGGCCGGACCTAAGTTACGTCCGAGTGGGGAATGGCCATGTGTATATTTATGGTACCTAAGTTATGTCATAAACGCTGCGGTGTTTCGCTAAGGTGACCTAGCGCAGAGACTCGAGTTTATGATGATTGTTTTAACTTGATTATTCCTAAGCCAAGATGGGCCGAGACTTACGTGGTCTCGAGGTGTAATTAAGTAAAGAAAATATTTTAGCGTCAGCATATTCACCAGCATTCGTTGCTGACGTATTTTAATAACATTTTGCAGGTAATCAAGATTAAAGCTTGAAGGACGAAGAAGCTCTAGAATCCGATGACTCGGATAATTTTGTGTAAATATTAAAACATGGTGGTTTTGTAAACTATAAACAAGTAAATACTAAACGAGACTTTTGTTTCGTCTTTTGTAATGTAAATATTTTATACTATCGATCCTTATGTTTTTATAAAGACTTCCACTATAACCCGTTACTCTGATTTATTTACAAATATGGTACCAACTATGGTTCACACTCATAGGCCTAGAATGGGGGTGTGACAATTTTCTTTAATGATAATGAATAATGTAATTAATGTAGGTTGTTGACTATTAATGTAGGGATAAACATAATGTGTTCACTACCCGAATAATGATGATTTTTCTTATTGATTTGCTCACCAAAGTAAACATCTTTGATATATGCT
The DNA here is from genome assembly GCF_021521415.1 of Bidens hawaiensis. NCBI lineage: Eukaryota > Viridiplantae > Streptophyta > Magnoliopsida > Asterales > Asteraceae > Bidens > Bidens hawaiensis. The sequence goes on from NW_027498940.1 coordinate 90,460, forward strand.
TGATCGTTTTTCAAAGGGATTGATTTGTTTGAATGTAGGATGACGCTATAATAAGAATAAAGAATCTTGATATATTTTAAGCTGATTAAAAATAAAAAGTTAAAAAATAATAGGTGATTAAATTCATATATGATATAATAAAAATAATTAATATTCATTGTTGAGTAAAAACCCACAAATCACTAACCGAAAAACAATAGTTATTATTTACATATATGGCTATAATTTTTTTCCATATGATAAAATCTTAGTGTAATTAATGTAGGTTGTTGACTACTAATGTAGGGATACATATAATGTGTTCACTACCGGTAGGGATGACAATGGGTCGGGTTTAGGTAATCCCAAACCCAAACCCGCTTAATAAATCCCGTACCATACCCGTCCCAAACCCATCGGGTAATTACCCGTCGGGTTTCGGGTTTTAGTGATACCCATCGGGTTTCGGCTTTCCAATCGGTTTATGACAAAATATAGCTAATTGACAAAATTATATAAAAAGATATGAAAGAAGAGTATCCAACCTATTTCCCATCATGAATCGACTCAAAAAAATATACTGATTACATATACTTAAAAATATATACTGATATATTTTAATCTGATTAAAAATAAAAAGTTAAAAACTAATAGGTGATTAAATTCATATACATATAATAAGAATAATTAATATTTATTGTTGAATAAAAACCTACAAATCACTAACTGAATAACAAGGGTTATTATTTACATATATGGTTATGATTTTTTTCCACATGATAAAATCTTCTTTATTATAAAATTAAATAAATAAATAAAAAATATTGCCTTTGGAATTTTGGTCGAGAACTTTTGATTTTTGACATAAAAAATCTTGAATTTAAATATAAGTATTATTATTTGATAAATAATTATTTTAAGATAATAATAATAATAATGTGGTTTTGTAAAGTTATTATATTTGTGATTACTTAACAAAAATAAAAGTTTTTGCATTTTACTACTATGTCCTTATAATTAAATAAAGCAAAAGTAAAATGAAAATGAAAACGAACTTAAACCTATATATATATATATATATATATATATATATATATATATATATATATATATATATATATATATATATATATGTAAGGGTTCTCTTTAGTGTTGATAAAACACATAAATTTCCTATTGCAATCAAAGTTGGCTTCTGATCTGGTGAGTAAAATCAAATTCTGTAATATTAAAATAAAATACAATAACCTATTATAAATATTATAACAATCCATGCGATCATATCAAACTAAAATTATGGGTCGTATTAAACTTGACATGATGAAACACGGAAAGAACACGTGATGATTAAAACAATGACTTGGTAAATAGAAAGGGCTTAACAAAAACATCATGGCCATACGATAAAAAAAGACCACACAAACCATAATTGAAAAAAGACACAATAGTCTTCGATAAGGAGCTATACTAAACTGCTATCAACACTGTGGCGCAAAGTAAGCTGAAAGAAAGGCGAAAATAAGATTTAGTAACAATCTAACTGACAAATGGCATACAAAATTAGGCTACATATGGGTAAAAGTAATCAAAATGGTATACAAAACTGAAATTTCAAAATGAAAAAATAGAATCAAACCTTCAAAACAGAGGCAACCACTTGGATGGGTGGCAGGTGTAACAATAATCCATTATGCACAAATACATAATAAAGAAAACAATTTTAGTAGAAAATAGATATTCAAGGTAATCAAAATGCTAGAGAGATGCCATGAACGCATGTATTTCACACACCAATTTGCGCCATCACTAAATCAGTACGGAATGTGAAGAGAAAACAAAATTAGCTAAACTTAAGTGAATTGTTCATACTGCCATTTGTTTTTGTATAGACTATAGAGTATGGACATAGGTGAAGCAAAAAAGTATACAAGCACCTTGAAGAGCATAATCAAATGAGACGCAATTGAAGAAAACACATTGCATCTGCACTATTCACCGATGCATTCCTCGTGCATAAGGGCAGAAACGCCCAATGGCAAATAGCCAAATACAGCCGTCACATTCAAAAGTAGAGCATCAAATGATTCAATGAGAAAAATTCAAACACCACATCACCATAAATGGGTCAATTATGCAGTACCTTGTTTGTATTTGTAGAATCTAAAATCCAAATCGGCTTCTATCAATCTTCATTTTCAATTCTTAACCCTAGATCGTCGATAGAGTTTCTGATATAACCACGTGTTATACTCTTACCTTCGTTGATTATGAATTTATGATGTAACCTATCTTGTAATCAACTGCTGTAGATACACGACACACGTTTTTGACAGATTCTAGAACTGCTTGTAACTAATGGTAACCTCTGCTTCTAGAAGCAAATTTTTGAGTTTAAACGGTCAGGATCTTGTTTCAGAATGATCTAACGGCTGAGATTACTCTAAAAACAGTTTTATTAATGGGAAACAATATATTATATAATTAATTGCGATACATACTAGCAAAGTTATCTTGTAACATCCTACTTATAATAATAATAATTTATAATAATAATAATAATAATAAATAATTTTTTTTTGTCTATTTAATGGTGTGTTACTATTTAGTTAAGGCATCACCAAACAACAAGAAACTTGTCTAGATCACGTATTGAATCAGATCCGAAGCAAAACCGGATCCCAAAAGGTGCGATTTTAGTTTAAAGGTGAAGTGCTTGAGGTCGGTTTGCCATGAGATTTGATAATAAGGCAAATCAGACCATATCATGTAAGAAAAACCCAAACTTTTCCGTAAACGAGTTGTTGGGTGCGATTTGCGACGAGCGGGTAATGTTCGAACCGTGTAAGGACTGTTAGGTGAAGTTGTTATGGCCCATAACTCGTTTTGTCGGTAAAACGGGTCTTATGGGGTTGAAAGAAAATGTTTATAGCGAAAGAGTAGGAAAACCTGATTCATCGAATTTTTGAAATTCGATTTGATTGGGTTGCCAGAATTCGACTCGAATCGTCTGAAAAATCAATTTGATTCGTTTGGAAGTTCAACTCGATACGTTTGAAAACTCAACTCGATTTGTTTGGAAATTCGACTCGATTTGTTTGGGATTTTGACTCGATTCGTTTGAAAATTCGACTCGATTCGTTTTGGAAAGTCGACTCGATTCATTTACAAACTCGACTCGATTCGTTTGGAAACTCGACTCGATTCGTTAGGAAACTCGACTCGATTCGTTTGAAAACTCGACTCGATTCGTTTGAAAACTCGACTCGATTTGTTTGGAAATTCGACTCGATTTGTTTGAAAACTCAATTTGTTTAAAGATGCATTTTTCTAGATGAATTTTTAATGAAGCCTTATTAACGAAAATAAAATTTTTCCAACCAGGGCTCTGCCCCTTGAACCCTGCTAGGGGTTGTCGCCCCTAGGACTCCGCTGCCAGGGGCGCTGCTGATCGATGTCAAAAGGTCAATCAAAAATATTTATAAAATACCTTTACTAGTAATGGCAAGTAAGGTGTCGAATCAATAGGGAATCGGTGTAAAATACAAGTTTGAATCATGACTTACTAATTATTAAACTAAACGAACAAATTATTAAACTAAATGAACAGAAGATGTCAAGCGGTTTGGAAATTAACTTGGTTGTAAAACAATATAAGAAAACAATGACTAGTTCAGGATATGCAATAGACTGTCTGAGCATAGTTTATATAAATCGAGAAATTACATAGACATGATTCGTGTATTAGAATAGATTAATGATTATTAGACACAATAGTTTGGTTATAATGATTCACAAAACTTAATCCGAATCATTGAAACAACTAAACACGGTCTACTTAATTACCGGTTCATTAATATAAAACTTAGCATCTATCAATTATTAATGACAAACGGTTCAATGACAATAAGAACTTAATCCTAAATGTTGATGAACACAATTCAAATAATTAAGACATAATATCTGTGAGGTTATTTTGCGAAAGGCTCTTTAAAATGTAAAGATAGTTATGTAAGTGTTGAGTAAGTTAAGACACGAAAGTATGTATGTATGTATGTAAGAATGGTATAAAGGATAGGTATAAATTATGCGTCTTCGGATATGTATATGTAAGTATGTGAATGTATGCACACATGAAAATATGATGAGGTAGCTGGTTTGAGAGTGACGCATCGCAGAAGAATAAAAAAGCTGGCATGTGAAGATTAGAGGTTTTGATATTATGTGATGTTTGAACTTAAAAGACATGTTTAAATGTTTGTTTAACTTATGACTTATGTAATGTTTGGTTGAAGTTTTATTATTCCGTCAAAAGCTTTAATTCACTCATATATTTAGATTGTGTTTATGAGTAAATCCAACGCACATGTAGGGAACTGGGCTCAGGGCCTTACACATCAATAAGATTTCAAAGTCTTTCAATCATATATTCATCCAATAGAGTTAATTGCAGTTTTGGCCCTTGTTGTGAAACCTAAAACGTTGGATTCAATCTCGTGGTGGATTTTTCACATGTATGACCCTGTGGTGATGGTTATTTTTTTGCAGTTTGAATTTCCGTTGGTTTAACCGTTCAAAAAAGGGCAGAAATGTCTTTCTCACATGAATCTAATCTAATAATAAACCCAACCAAATGTTTATTAACCTTACCCAACGACACCATTGACACGGTCGACCTGCTAGAAGATTGATTTCGGGGACGCCTCCATGAAGGCCGTTGCAGGAAAGGAGGAAAATATCAACTATGAAGGAGGCTTGGATGGCTTCAGATTTCATTGCGTCGCCGCTGTATTTGACCATCACGGTCTTTCCGCTGAGGATTTCGACGCGGGTTTTGGTGGGGGTTGTTGCTATGGTTTCTATGAGGATGGATTGGGATGATGAGTTGATACATACGGATGACAATTGTGATCATTTTTGTGTATTGCGTTTTGAGAATGATAGGGTTTGATGAATGTAGGGACCTGCAAGAAGCGCTTTTGTTGTTGCTGCCATATTTGTGTCGCTGGCTAACTGGAAAAGATGAAGGCGTCGAGGGTTTACGAATGAAGTGTGCATCTTTGATTTGATTCGCAAGTCTCTAGCAGGTTCGATTCACGTAAGCTGAGGTGTGAGTTCTTCTTCTATTTGATCCCAGATCTGTAATTTCGTTCGATTTTAAGCTAATTTGTTTATTATATGTATCATGGAGTTACCAATTTTCAAAGGCTTACTTTGATTTGATTCGCAAGTATCCGACAAGTTCCAAATGATATGTATTCGAGGTAATAATGCTATCAATCTACTCATTTTCATATCCTGATCAAAAGTCATATGGTTTAGATCATCATCCGTCTTGATCGAATTTATGAAATGAAATCGATGTTTTCTAGGGTTAAGTGTAGGAAGATGTTGAACCAGTTAAATATGTTGAACCAGTTAAATTGGTGTTGGATTCATGAATTTTTCATTTGATATTGTAATGAATAGGGTTTGCATTTGATATTGTGAAAGAATTGTGTAAAAGAGAAATTTGCATCTGATTATGGTAGTGGTGGTGGTGGTGAATCTTGTGTTTTGGGTTTCACCACATGTGTCAAAACTGCAATTAACTCCATCCAATACTTTGAGGTTCCTTAGTTTATACAAGTAAGCAATCAGTAATCAAACATACCTAATAATATTGCACTTGAAATAAGAAAAGAAAATTAATACATATGATGTATAAATGAAGATAAGTAAATTCTAGTAAGTTTCAAAGACGTTGATGGCTTTTACTGAGCATAAAATGTCACTGCAAGATTGTCACTCATACAATGTTGTGTTTAACAACCTCGGTGTCAGGATAGTAGTGAGAGCAACCTTCTTCTTCAACACGATCCCAAACTTTTCAGATAAATCATGCTTTTTTCCCTCTTCTAATTTCCAATCAAAAGAATGAATGATGAATCCAAGCACAAACATAAACATTCGCTCTGCCATGGCAGACCCTACACATATTCTTCGTCCAGTCCCAAACGGGAAATAACTAAAGTCATTGCCTGTATAATCCCATTTTCCATCCAAGAACCTTTCCGGTCGAAATTCCACTGGTTTTTCCCAAATGAAAGGGTCTCTATGTATCGCCCATGCATTCACAAATACCTGGACACCTTTGGGAATCGTGTAGTCGCCAATCACGCATGACTTGGTCGGACAATGGGGGAAAATAGTGGAAGCGTAGGATGCAAGCGAAGAGTTTCTTTCATGATGGCATTTAGGTAGGGTAGTTTGTTGCTGTGAGATTCTTCAACTATGTTGTCTTTTCCGATCACTTCTTCCAATTCTTGTTTTGCTTTTTTGAGGATTTCGGGTTGGTTCATTAACTCGGCCATGGCAAACTCAACTGTGTTTGAGAATGTATCTGTCCCTCCAACTACCATATCCTGATAAATTGACTATATAGGCAATTACTAATTTTAATTTTAATAATTCAACTTTGATATTGTAACAAGGATTGTGAATTGGGTTAGTTTATGGATTATTCGAGTTTAAAAATCTTAAAACCTAATATAGCTTAGAATTTGAAAACTAATTTGAATTAAGTTCTGGTAAACAAGATGTTGACATAACTAATATGCATATTCTTATTATTATATAATATAAAGAAGAATTTTGGTGATGCTCTTCAACGATTGGTCCATTTGGTAAAATTTGATAGGGCCAAGTAATTCATTTCTTTTGTTTTTTTTTGTTGCTTTTAAAGTGATAACTAAAACGGTTATACGCGTCAACTCACCGCTATCACACTCGGAACCAAAAACACTCGGGTTTTACAAACGATCGGGTGAGTTTTACCGACCTTTTTATACTAGTTTCATTATTGTAACGGACGTAACCGAAACTGAGTTAATTCGCCTCAACACACTGCCACACTCTCGAGACCTACATCGTTCGGGATTTACCAACGCCCAGGATGATTGATCCACTTGGCAGCGTGTGCTTGGGCCAAGTAATATACTTTTTTTTTGTTTTTTTTAAATTAATAATTAAGAGGTTATTTGTGTCGACTCATCGTTTCCATATTCAGGATTAATAACTCTTGGGTTTAACAAATAAACGGGTATACCAACCGTTTTGTTTTAGTTCCGATAACGTACGAACGTGACAAAACCGACTGAATTTTCATAGACTCATCGCCTCAACGCCCGGGAACAACAACAGCCGGGCTTTATCAATGTTCGAGTTTTACTGACCGACGTCACCCATTGGTCCACCTTCATTTTTATATTATATTTGTTTTATTTTTGGTTTTAGTCCCGGTACAATAACACACGTAACCGAAATTGACGAATTCGCGTTGACTTACCGCCTTTTCACTTGGGACCGACAACGCTTGGGTTTTGCCTCCACTCAGGTTTTATAAACTCGCCCCGACGCAACGCGGCAGGTAAAATACTAGTTATATATAACAAACAAACTAAAAGATGTTACAAATGGTGAAATCCAAAGAAGCTCAAAGATTTCAATAGTGGCAAAACTGTTATTAAGTCAGCTCTATTAATCTACTTATAAAACAATTTTTCTAGTTGTAAAATAATTACGTTGTTTATAAAAATAATTTTTTAATTATAAAATAATTACTCCAAAAAATATACATAAATTGATTGCATATCAAACTACAAAGTAATTACTCTAGTCATATTACTCTATTTATACAAGTAATTGCACTTTGTAGTAATAGTTGATTTATATTTAAAGTAATTATCTTGTGTAAGTTAGTAGAGTAATTTTCATATATAAAAATATTATTAATTTTTTTACGATAGTAGTTTTATAACTAGAGTAATTGTTGTGTACAACTAGAGTTATAATTGAAACCCAATTACTTTACTTATGAAACACAGTTACTATAGTTATATATTAACTTACACTATGTTCGTCTTTTTAGCCATTAATATTGCATGTTTAACACGACTCATTTTGTTCAATTGATTTGGCTTGATCTTTTGATTCAAATGATTAAGTTCTTAAAATTCCGATTGATCGATTAATATCAAATAAAATTGTGTCTCTGTTAATTCATTTGTGTTTCAAATAAAATAAAATTGCGACTTTGTCTCAGTTAATAGGTTCTTTTTGAATTGATCACGTCTCTATTTTAATTGACCGGGATGCTTTTTGAAGAAGAAACTTAATTACAAAATTGCAACCGTAATTTTAAAAGATTTGCATGCTTAGTCCCATTCACTACGTGAAAATTGACCTTCGGCCACACAAAAAAAGTGTAGCCGTAGGCCTTTAGCCACAGACATTTGGTTCAAGTCATATGTGGCCAAAGGTCGCGACACCGTGGGTATGATATGGACACACACAGTTTTTAGTGACCTTATGTGGTAATAAGTGTGGCTAAATGGTACATGCATTAGTTGTTGGCCATCAAGAATCCTCTCCAATAAGTGTGGCTAAACGGTAGAAAATGGTCACATGACTATTTACTATGAGTGACCATTGCATGTATACAGCCACATGAATTCATGTTTCAGCCACATGAATTTTATAATAATGTGGCCAATAGGGTTGTGTTAAGCTTGCATTGTGACCTATACTGTGTGGATATAACAAAGAAATGGTCACTTAAATTAAAAATAGAGTGGCTAATTATATCATACAGACACTAGAAATTACATTAAAAGTGGCTAAAAATGTTTGCTTGCCACCCAAACACTCCTTTGTAGATTATAGTGTGGCTATTGTCTTACCGTTTGTCACACATAATGCTTTTTGTAATTTAAAGTGTGGCTATTGTCAAACTTTTCGTCACACATAGTGAGGTATTGTGTAGCTAATCATATCATATAGACACTGGAGGTTATTGTCAATGTGGCTAAAAATGTGAACTTGCCAGTCAAACACTCTTTTGTAGTTTGTGGTGTGTCCATTGTCTTACCGTTTGTCACACATAATGCTTTTGTAATATAAAGTGTGGCTATTATCATACTTTTGATCACACATAGATAAATGTGGCTATTTCATAAGTTTAACAAACACAATAACATAAATTCAAAACAAGTTTACATTAACAAACCTTCACTAATAAGTTATGAATTCAAAATATTTAAAACTACTACTAATTAGTACCGACCTCAAACTTTCTCATAAACTAATCAAATTGTTTTTGCCTCATTTCTTCGTTTTCCTTTAGTTCTTTTTCCATTTATTCCATTCGTTGCGCTCGTTCTTCCAACTCGTTTCTTGACTTCTTTTCATCTTTTTCCATTTCGGCTTTAAATTTTTGAACCTAAAATTGTTAACATATTAGCATCATAACTAGTAAAGGGTTAATGTGAGGCGAAACCTCAAAGCACGACGACTATCACGCACAATCACATTAGACATAATGTATACACAAACAAAAACTTGAATCGACGACTTGTTGGTGATAATAATCAATGTCAACTGTACTAAAAAGTCCTAACATGTATTCACACATCGTATCATGGCAAATCAACCAAACATTCATCATATAAATTAACTTATGATCATTTAGTTCACGAGACAGATTATAGCATGTACAAACTGATTTTATTCACTAACAAAAGATTAAGTATAAATTCTACAAAATTTACCACAGCAGAACATATGAATTAGGTTTCTCAAAAAAAATTTATAATATTTTTATCATACATACAAAACTCACAATAATTCAACCATTAAAGATATGTACCAACAGTTCAGCAGATTGCACAACAAACACTTGTTTGATGGTTCTATCGACTCATTAATCTAAATTGTGCATGACCAATTGGGTTGTCTTCAAAACTCATAATACTAACTTTCAGAACTAGAAACAACCCGTTTGGTTTTGTCATTAGGGAGTTATGGTGTCGGAAAGACAGGCCAAAATATAACTCCCCGAATCAGCTTTGACCAGTGTTTTTGTAAAATCATAAAAACTATTCAAAACGTGTCCAAAAATTACAAACTATACCTTTCTGGAAACTAGACTCATAGTGCTATATCCTAGAATCAAAAATCGTTCAGTAATCATCGTTTAACATTAAGTTACATACTAATAAATAAACGAAAACGAATCTGTCAGCAAACTGTTGTCATCAAACAAGTGAAATACATACCTTTTTAGCGATGAAAGAAGATGTACTAAGCTTCAATTACAAGAAATAACACTTAAAATTGAAAATCCCCAAACTTGGTTCTTAGGGTTCTTCACACTCAACACGAATCCGGCAAAAAACGAGATAGAATTGATGAAAACCGACACCACACATGAATTCCTCTCACAAAAATAATCAAAGGATTTGGTTAAGAATTGAGTGAGTTTTAATGATTGAGGATTATGGTGGGTGTAAAGAGATGAAGAAGAATAATAATAAGAAGGAATGAAGAGAAAGAAAAAAATTTAGGTTAAATATGTGGTCAAATTAAATTTAAAAATAGGAGGGTAATTCAAAATTTTTTGAAAAAAAGAGGGGGTTGAATTTAATTTGAAATTTTGAGAGAAGTGAAATTAATATGAACTGAATATGAATTTAATTTATTTTTAATAATTAAAATAAAGAGTTGTTAGTGTGTATAAATATATATAACAACTAATTAAAACTTATATAATATAAAAAAATTGTATTTTAAATATAAAAACATATAAAATAAATACAAGTGATATTTATAGTTGCTCTAAAAGAGTTGTATAAGAGTTTAGTAATCAGTGTTAACGCCCAATAAACCATACTTTCATTAGTGGGTCATGCTAGTTCTTGA
>NW_027498941.1:0-107086 GCF_021521415.1 Bidens hawaiensis
CGAAAATAGGGTTTTTCAATACCCGGAAATAGGGTATTCAAATACCCTGTTTTAGAATACCCGGTTCTATACCCGACCGGAACCCGATGTATAGGGTATGGTTTTTAGAGAATACCCGGACCCCAACCCGACCCGGGTATTACCAATAACCGATTTTCCAATACCCGGTCATATCCGAATCTAGTTTTATACCTTAAACCGGGTATTTGAGAAACCCGATTTATGCACCTCTAGCTATAACCCAATATACAGGGTCAGTGTCGCTCACTGTGACAATTAAAACGACCTTTTTGGCTTGTACACTCGAGATAAATATAAAAACAAAACCAAAAAGCGTATCTGTTGATAGTAAATTTACCAAAGTAGCCCCCATCAACCAACCATAAGATAGATCCATATATTATCTCCAAACAATTATTTGTCATAAGTCATCACAAGTTCACAACACATGACTCTAGGAACAATGACCACTACAACAAACCACTTCACTAATCAACGGCGATTTTCTTACTTCTCCGGTTGTATGTCGCCGTCATGCATCCCCATCGATGATCAATACTCGAGAATCAAAAGCGGAAGACACGACAATGACAATGAGCGTCAGAGAAGGAAGTACTGGAAGAAGCTGATGCACAAGGTGGTTGAAGAAAGCAAGCGGAGCATATACGGCTCGTCAAAGCCGCTAGTGTACCGTTATGACGCCGCTAGTTATGCACAAAACTTCGATGAAGGCAATCATCGTCGCTAAGATCGGTTTAGGCTTAATGTACATTGATGTTTTTATGTCTATTAATGTATTGGTAATTTCATGAATTAAATTTTTCATTGATGTTTTTAATTTATGTCTATTTTGGAAGACAATTTTCGTTGATCAAATGTTCTAATATGATGGTTACATGTTAACTTATTTCTTTTTTGTAACAAGATAAAAACAATTATTTTATGAGAAAATATTAGAGTGAATTTGTGGTGATAAGAATATTTTTTGGTTGTGCTTGCTGGTAGTGGGACGAGACCACTGACACTCATGTGGGCAAACGACAATCGAGTACCATTCACGTTAATTTAGGTTATGGTCAGTATCCATCAAATGTTGGTAGTGGTTGGTTGTTGGTTTAACAGTGTTACATAAGCCAAAAGGTGACAGCTTCAAATTATTCCATCTATTTGTTTTCAAATATATATAAACAAATACTCTACTAAAAAATATGCTTCGAATAACATTTAATTTCAAGCCATCAGATTTATTATAAGTCGTAAAAATTTAATTGGTGTGAATCATCATTTCACCTAAAAGATGTTCAAACAGTTTCTAGTCGATTCATCTGGTTTTGGCTTGTTAGTTTAATTATAGGGTTGGACACAGTTAGTCTTCTGGTCTAATGACATGTGGGTGATGGCTAAGGCTTAGGATTTTATGGTCTCAAGTTTGAAACCTGACTTAATGCTAAATCGTTGGATTTCCTCATTGATGACGTTCTTTTGTGAGCCAGTCTTGGGCAATTAAATTAGTATGGATGGTAGGCATTCCATCTTAAAAATGCTCACTTAACCTAGGTATTTAAAGTAATTCCAAACATTATTCAGAAAACAAATTTACCGGGTTGGATTGAGACCCCAAAACCAACCGAGTTGGGCTGGGCGTCCATGTATATATTCGGTTGAAACTTAAATCACGGGCTAGTTAAATTTTAAGTTAGTTCTTATTGGGCTGAGCTAGAGCAAGCAGTTAATGGGTTAAGACTAGATTAACTATCAGTTACTTACCAGAGAGTTAATGAACACTATGGCCCAAATTTTCCTTTGAAACATTTTGTGTATGCAACAAACATTAATTCTGTGATCTCTTTAAGACTAGACATGCAAACATAACGTGTAAGTCCCCTTTGTACATGTGTGAGAATGGATTGATCATGGAATGATGGAATAAGGTCTTTTAAAAATCAAGTTTCATTGTTTGTACTTAATTTGTATGAAAATTTATCTATTTTTTTTAAAGAAAAAAAAACTGTTTTGATATGGAAGCATTTTAAATTTGACGGATGCAAAATGGTATTCTTCCTTAAGGTCATCTATTATGCGACACCTTTTGTGTAATATTCCGTCATTGAATAGGAAATTTTGAGCTAAATAATGGTGCACTAGATGTTCGTGCGTCACTTCACAATTCTTGATTTGTTGTGTCTTAAACTTCAAACATCGATGCAGAAACAACGTTAGTGAGTAATCCCAAGTTGCACATGTTTGTTTCAAAAGCCTCATCATCAGATGTTTACAAGTAATCCATATAAATTATGCTGAATATTTGAGAGAGAGAAAATAAAAGTTTGGTGTGTAAAAAATGTGACTTAAAAGTTTGAATTTATAGGGTTTTAAAAATAAAATAAAAATACTAATAATATACCTTTTTTTATTAATTCATCTAAGTGGTCCAAAAGTATTTCTTGTTTATTTTTTTAATTACTCTCAACAATAAAAAATAATTGGAATGGTCGTCATGAATTCACCGTCTATACTAAAAGGCATCGATACCGATGGGGATGACGTGGTGTTCCCTATGGTACCGATCCAATATCCTGATCCCAAACATTCAACTGTCACTGTGCATAATAGCCTAAGGTTGGACGAACAATGTGAAATGTTGTATAGGACTCAAATGCTTGCAACATAGGTCTCATGGTTGACTGACTTTACTTTCTGCACAATACATTATAAAAATGCATGTACACAATTTAATACTAAAGTTATTATTTTTTGACCAAAGCATATGAGAGAAAATTCAAATGGATCATTTCCTTGAATCAAACTCATGATGTATGGAAAAGCTAGGCAAAACATATAACTAAAGCAAAAGCTCATCAAAAGCTAAAAAACAGCTAATAAAGAGATGTAACAATGTTTTAATGATAAGCATGACACGATATTAAACGAAATGATAAAGCATGACATGACATAGACGAACCACGATCCTCAGTCCATTGGTAATAGACACCAGTCTTTTCAAAACATGAGCATGGTGAATCAATAGTGATTGATCGATTGATGGATTAGATTAATCAGTTGACGTTTGTAATCTCATGACCCCTATCTTAAATTAAAGTATAGGTTTTTAGAAACTTTTCGTGTATGCAAGTGGATAAATAGTGTAAATGAAGATCCTAAAAGGCAAAGGTGAATGGGCATTGATGTTATATATGTTCTTTTGTAAAAGTAGAAGGTGTGAGATAGGAGTAATGTTCTGTATCCAACAAACATTATTTCTTTCATCTCTTTTAAGGCTAAACAATGATGTAAATAGGCCATACAAAGATATAACCTGAAAGTCGGAAACATAATACCTTTTGATTTCTATGTTATTGGTAACTAAAAAGGTATTCATCAGTAATTGTTCAAGTGAGAAAAGAAAAAAAAAATAAACTATTTAATTTACTGGATTACCTAAGACAAAAAAAAATGTTATTTAACTAATATTCATTTTCTATTTCATGAAGTTAACAAAATAAGTAAATTAAATGTTTGGACCTAGAAAAAACCCGCTCTATGAAAACAGATACTTCGTTCCAAATTAGGGTGGTTTAAATGTAAATAGAAAATAATAATTAAGACTGATATCCGGAGGTGACCAATGTACGTGAAAAAAAAGAAAGGGAAGAATCATTGAGGTTCAAACCCTCGACCTTCGATTACAGATATATAACAATATAAAATTTTTTAGTTTACATACATTACTAGCTAATTTATGTATATATTAAAACCAAACATTTATGATAACTAATGTCAGAGTATTCACATAGGTTATTTTATTTATGAAAAGTTTAAAACAGGAGAAACGAAAATGTACCAAAAATGTTCTTAACTAAAAACAATTTCGGCAAATACACAATTTTTAATAAAACATAAAAAGTAGTCTTAATATTATTATTTTTATTCACGAAGAGTGGAAAAGTATGCACATTAGAATTAAAACATGTCCTTCTTCATAAAACAAACAGATTTTGTACCTCCAAAATGACATTAAGACCACAACATGCAAGTAATACAGAATGAACCAAAGATTTTGTGGATATCCTTTTTCCCTTTTGGTTTTTGTGGTCCTTGTATAAAAGATAAGACTTTAATCACTTTACAAAACAATCGTTTTAAAGTGCTTTAAAGTTTGGTTTTGACTCAGATCAAAAGCATACACAAGTTGCAGGGCAAACTTACTAAGGATGGTTCTTAATATATATAAAAAATTGAATTCTAATTTAAAATCTTCATTTGAAATATAGTGTTTTATCATTACACCTAGGATACTATAGATACGACTAAACTAGACAGCATAACCCAATATCGCATTTTGGGCTATATTTTGAAAATACAACACAATAACATTGTTAATACTGGGTTAATAAGTTGATATCCGGGTTAAAAGCTACAAATGAGACTGCAAACAACCGCAATTCTAAGTGATCACAAAATTAATGTATATTTTGTCATGTAATCGGTTTACAAAATTATATTAAATTTGTTATAAAGTAAATATAAAGTTTAGAAAAGACATATAAAGATATTATGTATTAGTTGCTGGATTTAAAATTTTAATCCTAACCATTTACGCAAATTTATAGAAGAAAAAGGTTACTCAGATTGTTTAGGCAGTATAGTTGTTTTATGAATTTGGTCTTGATCGGGATTTAAAATTATACATTTGGTTCTTAGTGTTTGCTCAAAACACATCATCCGTAATTTGGAGGCATCATGTAACATGTGAGAAAAACTGATTAAAAACATGGACACATGGTAGCAACTTTGTATTGGTAGAAAAATCATATCAATGATTTTGTTGCACCATTGTACGAAGTCTGGACATACCATTTTGTTGCAGACTACATAAGTCATTAGACCTTTGACAAAAAACTTTCTTATATAAAAAAATATTGGAATTGTTGCTATGGTATCTCTTTTTGAAAATAATATTACATACAAATATTATTTGTATTGAAAAATAAATTCAAATAAAACATAAGCTCGAAAACAATATAGTGCTCTCAAGCTAGCGATGACCTCATTGGTGACAAACGTCTTTAGATGACTTTTTCCTGATTTGTTGGTTTGATAAACAAATTTAAATCCCACTATAATTCAAACAAAAGTATTACATAAGCATCATCCAAGTGATATGGTTACGTAAAATTCGCTCATATACAATATTATAAGTCTCACAACCATGTGTAAAGAGTAATTAAAGATAGTAATCTGACGATCCAAACACACTTTCCACGTCCTTCACTTAACGCTCTTCAATCTAGTCTAAATTTACCAAATTGCCCCTCATGCACCAACTATATATAAAACCTACACTTCCACCACTCAAACATCATCACTACAAGAAGCAACTCAAGTCTCTCTTTTGATAAAATGGCCCATGCAACTGACCTCAGCTACACCATTGAACGACGATTATCTAACGGCTCAGAGTGTTCGTCGAGTTCTTCGTACTCCGACCAGGAGGAGTACTCACGCATAAACAGGCGGAGCTCGAAGTTGAAGAAGCTGATGAAAAAGGTGATTGAAGGAAGCAGGAAAAGTATATATGGATCTTCGAAGCCTTTGAACTTTCAATATGATGCCGTTAGTTACTCGCTCAATTTCGATGAGGGAAATCATTCTGATGAATATTATTCGTATAGATCTCGATGCTCTTAAGTTTTAAGTGAGTATGTTTGTAATTAAAACGAGCTATAGAGTGGCGAATATCATCATGTACATAGAAGTAATTAAGTACTAATTAGTATGTGAATTGGAGATATCGTTATATAAATTGTCAATATGTAAATTTGATTTTTTTGTTTTCAACATCGAATTTCTTTTACTCCCTCCGTCCCATTAAAAGTGTCTATATTTCTTTTTTTATTTGTTCTATTATAAATGTCTTGTAACATCCAATTTTTTGTTAAATAATAAATGACGGAAAGTTTTGTTATTTAACTGTGTGTCGTTAAGTTAGTCGTGTGTTAAGTATTTGGATAATAATTGGAGTAGGAATTGAGAATGGGTGGTGAGACCCATGAAACCCCCCCTCTATATATATACCCAACTACTCCTCCCTTTCTTTTCTTTTCTTTTCTCATCCAAACACACAAACACACACACTCAAGAAACACACACATACACTCTCTCTAGCACTTGGATTTAAAATCCAAGCCAAAGAAGGGTGGAATCTTGTGTTTAACATCGTCAAGCAACAAGAATCATTTCCAGATCCTCGAGTTGTCAAGATCTGAACTTCAACCCGCAAGCAAAAGGTGGGTTTTAGTTTAAAATGGTTAAGTTTTGTGATTAGAATCGGCATGCAAACAGTTAAAATGATAGACCGGGTTGTGAAATGTAAGAAAAATATAAACTTGGTAAGTTATAATCTCTCGGGTGCACTTTGTGATAAAAAGGTGGTGTTTGGACTTTGAGAGATGGGTTCAGGATCAGGTGCATGGGGTCAGAATGTGTCAAAAGTTGGGAAAGAGTAAAAATCAGGTCCTGAGGAAGAGCCACGAAGAAAAATGGCTTAAAAATGGTAAAAGCGAATAAAGGCAGGCATTTCGCTTCGCTCAGCCATGAGAAACGAAACAGGCATTTCGCTTCGCTTAGCCATGCGAAGCGAAACGCTTCCATGCGAAGCGAAACAGTTTCTTGCGAAGCGAAACGCTTCCGTGCTAAGCGAAACAGTCCCAGCTCAACCCCAGCCAGGGGCGCTGCTCCTTGGACCCTGCTAGGGGCTGCCGCCCCTAGACCCCGCTACCAGGGGCGCTGCCCCCGGACCCCCGTTAGTTGAGGGTTTCATAAATTTAGATGTAGGTAGTTGTGGTAATAGATAATTGACACGCATAATGTGTTGAACAGTTAGCCGTGCTCAACTAAAGAAAGGAATTACTATTAACGGCGAGAGAAATCGACTCCAGGTGAGTTCTAGCCCCATTTCTCTTTGAAATGTTTTCGGGGCTGTGTGCATACTCTTAGGTGATAGTTAATACATTTACTTAATTGATAAGTGTATGACTATGTATTGGATGTTATTACTATATAATGATAGTATGAATGAGCATGTATATATATATATATATTATATACATGAGACAGGTAAAATACACACGTATGATAAATGTAAGGTTATTCGAGGCAGTAGGGACCAGACCGTTATAATATCTGTGATGTTAGGGATCAGACCCTTATAATATCTGTGATGTTAGGGACCAGACCCTTATAATATCTGTGATGGTAGGGACCAGACCCTTACAATATCTGTGATGTTTAATGTAGAACAGCTTATGGTATACCATAGGGTTTTATGAAAGAAAGTATGTAAATACGTATGCATGTATATAAAGTATGTGTGAAAGAAGTAATAGCAAAGTAATGTATGAATACGTATCTTCGGACGCGTATGAGTAAGGGTAGGAATGTATTGTATGTTAAATTGATTAACTAGAACTCACTCAACATAGCTGACTTTTAGTATGCGCGCAGGCAGATAGGTTGAGGCAGCTGGCTTGAGGAGGAACACATGGCACGAGATAAAGAGGCTGACATCTATGATGAAGTGTTAAGACTATTTTATGTTATGTTATGAAAAGACAATTTGTATGTTATGACAAAAATGCATGTTTGTAATGTGATGTTGAAGTTTTAAATTATTTCCGTGAAAGTTTAAATTAACTCTAATGTTATAATTGTGTTTATGAGTAAATTCAACACCAAAGTAGGGTTACCGGGAACGGGACCTTACAAGTCTACTTTCAAAATTTATTAGCCAATTTCCAAGTTTACTCTTAAGCACACACAACTAGCATTAATAAACAATATGATGGACCCATTTTCCAAGGACATTATTGTCATTTGGTTAGCATAAAAGTAATCATTCAATCCGACTTAAACTTTGTGTTTTTCAAACTAAGTCACTTTGACCGGTACGGAGGGAGTAATTATTTTCGTCCGTAAATTTGATGTGAATGAAGTTTATCTTTCACATTTTATATTTTATTGCTAGTTTAGTAGTGAAACTTTTATATTGTGTCAATATTCATTTTAATAATACTACTAATTAATAATAAATCGTATTCACATTTTAAAATACTTTTTCTTCACATTCAAATAACAATAATTAATTATTGTTGATATATATATTTTACTGCTAGAAAACAATAGACATTTTCAACGATTCTACTTTTAGAAATTATTTTAGTACATACATCTTCTATTATATCAGTCAGTATATCCTCTACATTCATCAAATTAATGTAATTTAGCATACTCATAAGTATATTAGTGATTGAAACTAATTCTTAATAAATAACATCAAACTGATGCAGCTCAACTGGTTCTTTATAAATATGATCAGAAGTACAATAGAAAGTAATTAAAATCCGAAGATAATTAACCCGTTTTGCCACATCTTTTAAATAACTGTTAAAATTTAAAAGATTAAAATATTGGTCACATAAGAGCATTCCCATCCCGTTTCGTATCCTATATTCATATATATATGTATATATCATATAATTACACTAAAAAACACTGTATTTTCTCTCTTCTGTTTAATTAAATAATAATTTTTATACCTTTATCATCAAATTTTCTCTTTCTTTCACTCACAACTACTTTAAGAAAATATTAAAAAATTATACAGTATCTACAGTAAAACCTCAAATTTAACTT
This sequence comes from Bidens hawaiensis, assembly GCF_021521415.1. Lineage (NCBI taxonomy): Eukaryota > Viridiplantae > Streptophyta > Magnoliopsida > Asterales > Asteraceae > Bidens > Bidens hawaiensis. The sequence goes on from NW_027498941.1 coordinate 8,692, forward strand.
TCCCATATAAATTTTCTCACTTCTCCACTCACAACCCCACCCTATAATTTATAAACTCTTCTCACATAATTTTAGGAAATGGGTTGGGAATGCTCTATGTGACTCCATCTAATAATGCTAGAAAAATGAAATAAATTAAATATATGAGACAGTAAACAAAGTTACACTTGGGATTGAATATGTAATATGTGAAACAAGGGGCCGGGGCAAATATCAGGACACGGTTATCACGCCTCAACCTTGAGACTGGGGCCACGGGCAATTGGTCAAAGATAAGATGCATGTCCAGATGGGCCTCCCCACATCCCAGAGAATATTTAATTTTCTGCATTTCCTAAACCTCTCTTTTTACGAAAAATAAGATAAACAAGGATAAGAGTATTGGTGACGTGTATTGCAAATGAACAAAACCTTATTTTATGTTATCCGAATATTATAATACCGGCCATTCAATGTATAGTTTTTGGTTCAAATGAATCAAGTCGCCAACCATTTCTCATTTTAAACTACTAACTAAACAAGGATAAGAGTATTGGTGACCATGGGCGGATCTACGGTAGTAACGGGTGGTTCCGAGTTTCGAAATTATAGTGTATTTATATATAGAAAATAATAAAGGAACCACCCTATAAATTATACAGGAACCATCTTAAAAACATATAAAGTGCATGCCCGGCTGGTAGTTTGTGGGTTTTGTAACCCGGAGGTCGCAAGTTATATTCCCGTTTTTAATAGTTTTTTTTTTTTTTTACTAAGTTACCCTAACTGATGTATGTTAGGGTTTTTTATAACATAACTACATAAGCAAAGCACTGAAGCAGCTGCAGCGCCTCTCAGCCTCTGGCCTCTCTTGAGAGTTGAGTCTCTTCGCAAATCGCAAACAAACAACACTACAGCACGCAGCCAGCCACTGCCCAGCCGGCAGCCCACTGACCACCGTCCACCGCCGTCCGCTGCCCACTGCCCACTGACCACCGTCCTGTCGTCCAGTGCCCACTGACCACCGTCCACCACCGTCCCTATCAGTCTCGAATCCTCCCGGCTCCCACTTTGAAGGTAATAATTTATTTTTAAATGTTAATTGTTCATAAATCATAATTGTTAAGTGTTATTAACACTTAACTGTTAGATTATTGTTCATAATTGTTAGGTGTTATTAACTACTTAAATGTTAAGCTATTTGTTAAATTTAGTTTTAGTTTGTTAGATTATTGGTTTTAATTTGTTAGTTTGTTAGTTTTTGTTAGTTTCTTAGTTTTAAATTTGTTAGTTTGAAATTGTTGATTTGTAGGTATTTGAATAAGAAGAATTATTATCAAAGTGAACCATCGAACCTTGGATCATCATCTTCAAGTAGTAAACCATTAAAAATAAATTTGGATGATCTACCATGGGATCCTTCCGAAAGGCAACCAATTTCATCTTATCACCCAAGTCAAAAAGATGAAATTAGACGGGCATATCTACTTAGAGGTCCATGTCAACCAACCGGGCATGATTGTCCTCTAACAAATTTTAGTGGTAAATTAAGACGCTTTAATAAGAAATGGTACACTAGTAAATTTGGAAATTGGTTGGAATATAGTGTCAAAGCGGATAAAGTGTATTGTTTGCATTGTTACTTGTTTAAGGAAAGTGGACAAAATGATGCATTTCTAAGTGAAGGATTGCGATGTTGGAATAGGTGTCGGGAGAAATTTAGCAACCATGTTGGAAAAATCAATAGTTTTCACAACAAAGCACGTAAAAAGGGGAAAGACTTACTTAACCAAGCTCAGTCTATACCTGTGGCCATTGATAAGGGAACAGATCTACATAAAAAACAATATAGAATCCGATTACATGCTTCGGCTAGACTTACCAAAGCATTGTTGAATGGTTCATTAGCTTTTTGTGGTCATGATGAGTCTGAAGAATCTCTTTACAGGGGAAATTTTATTGAGTTCTTAAAAGTGTTTGGAGAACTAAGTGAAGAAATTGGTAAGGTTATATTGGGTAATGCTCCCGGGAATAATCAAATGACGTCTCCATCAATCCAGAAAGAACTTTGTAATTGTTTTGCAGAAGAAGTATTAAAGAGGATATTTGAAGAACTTAATGATGATGTCTTTTCCATATTAGTTGATGAATCGAGAGATATTTCTAAAAAAGAACAAATGGCCGTGGTTTTAAGATATGTTGATAAATTATGATTTGTGAAGGAGCGATTTATTGGCCTTGTTCATGTTATGGAAACAACCGCGTTATCTCTTAAAGCTGCAATTGATGACCTATTTGCTCGCCACAACTTGAGTATTGGTAGAGTAAGAGGCCAAGGATATGACGGTGCAAGCAACATGTCCGGTGAGTTTAATGGTTTGAAAGCTTTAATCATGAAAGAAAATTCTTCGGCATATTATGTTCATTGTTTTGCTCACCAACTTCAACTTGTTGTTGTGGGCCTTGCAATCAAACATTATGAGATTTACAGACTTTATAAAGAATTATCAAATTTAGTAAATGTTGTTGGTGGATCTTGTAAAAGAATAGATTTGTTAAGAGAAAGTCAAAGAGAAAGTTTGGGATTGAATTCGGAAGTTGAAACCGGAAGTGGAAAGAATCAAGAGTTGTCACCTGCAAGAGCTGGGGATACACGTTGGAGTTCTCATGAAAAAACAATTCTCCGTTTTCTTACTTTATATCCTTGTGTTATTGACGTGCTTGAATATATAGAAAAATCGGGAGAGTTTTCAAATTACCAAAATGAATCACGTGGGCTTCAAGAATTCATAAAAACTTTTAATTTTGTATTTTATTTACATTTGATGAAATACATCTTGGGTGTTACTAACACATTGTGTCAAGCGCTTCAAAGAAAAGATCAAAAGATATGTTGAATGCAGTTAAGCTAGTTAAGTTAACTGATGAAGGCCTAAAAAGGTATCGACTTGAAGGTTTTGACTCACTTTTGGAAGATGTCACATCCTTTTGTGAAAAATATGAAATTGAAGTGGTTGATATGGAAGCCGAGTATGTTGACCCGAGATTTAAAAGAAAGAAGACCGGTATCACCAATCGTCATCATTATGTGGTTAATAATTTCAACACGGTTCTCGATATGCAAATTCAAGAGCTTGGAAGCTGCTTTAATGAGGTAACCACTAAATTGCTTACTAATATGAGTTCTTTGAGCCCGTCTTGTAATTTTAGTGCCTTTAGTATAGTAAACTTGATAAACTTGGCCGAGATGTATCCATGTGATTTTGATTTTGATGAAAAGGATAAGCTTGTATATGAACTTGGCCACTACATTACTAACGTGAAAGAAGATAAGCGGTTTGCCAACTTGAGTGGCTTAGGCGATCTTGCTAAAATGATGGTGAAAACAAGATTACACATTGATTATCCGTTAGTGTATCGTTTAATAAAGTTATCATTGGTTTTGCCGGTTGCAACGGCAAGTGTTGAAAGATGTTTTTCTTCAATGAAGAATGTGAAAACGGATTTGCGTAATAGGATGGGTGATGAATACATGAACGATTCTTGCATTTGTTACATTGAAAGGGAATTCCTCCAACAAGTTTCGGTTGAAGAAGTAATGCAACGATTTCAAAAGATGAAGACTCGTAGGGAACAACTATAAGAATTTTTTTTAATTCATAAAGACTATTGTATTGATATTATGTGTTTTTTAATTTCTAATGACGGTGTCTCTTTTATTATTTTATCGTATTTTTATTATGTAATGAACTTTTCCCGAACCATCGAACCGACCCGAACCTCAAACCGACCCGGAATTTTATATACCCGACTCGGTGAAATTGAAATATATAAAAGTAGTGCACCACCCAAAAAGAATTCCTGGATCCGCCGCTGTTGGTGACGTGTATTGCAAATGAACAAAACCTTATTTTATGTTATCCGAATATTATAATACCGGCCATTCAATGTATAGTGATGGGTTCAAATGAATCAAGTCGCCAACCATTTCTCATTTTAAACTACTAACTAAACAAGGATAAGAGTATTGGTGACGTGTATTGCAAATGAACAAAACCTTATTTTATGTTATCCGAATATTATAATACCGGCCATTCAATGTATTGTGTTGGGTTCAAATGAGTCAAGTCGCCAACCATTTCTCATTTTAAACTACTAACTAAACTAAACTAAACTAAACGTCGTTTCAACTCTTTCAAATCATGCATGGCCATGGGCATATACTAAAATCATGGGGCTGAGACCTCAATGGTAACGAAATTAAAGTTTTAGTTGACACCTCACTATTTTTTCTTTATTTACGTTTTTTACTATCGGATAAGTATTTAGAAGACATGATTTCTGAAAATGAGCATAGAAATTTATACAATTGAAATATGAAATTAAAGATTGAAACATAAACAAATGCATTAGTTCGCAAAATCAAACAATCCTAAAAATGAAATTTATAAAATTTAAGCATCAATGATTAGTCCCATTATATTCATGCTGCTTAACATTGATTAGCCTGAAATATGAACTTAGGGAAATTGTGATCAGTCACCCAACGTATGCTAAACTAATTCAGAGTTTCCCTTGGTTCGCTTACTAAACTGTTAGTTTCGAATATAATATAATATTGCTATTCAAGTATTCGCTAAACAACATGTTCCTAAACAGAAAGTGGGAATGAGCGCGACCGAACTGCTCATGTTACAACATTTAGGGATGTCTATTTTTATTTATTGTTTTGTTTAATGTTAATTGGTTTCAAGAAAATTTTTTTAAATGGGCTTATTTTAAACAAAATTGGGTTTAAATTTTGTAAATGTGCCTAAACTATATTTACTTTAAACATAAAATCGGTTCTTAAGTTACATCTATTCTTTTTTTTAAAATAAAATTATATATATATATAATTTAAAAAAAACTCCTTGAGCTCCATGAAAGACTGGGCCTTAATTAGGCAATCACCATCTCCTCTCTTCCCATGGGTCAGGCCTAAAGCCATGCTAGATTAGTGAAATGTTTCTCATGTTTACATGAGAGAAATTTTCATTTTCAAACTCATGACAAAGCTTATTCGAATCTTTCTTTGGTTTTTTAAGTAAATTCAATTAAATAAATTATTTAATAAGACCAAAATCAGCAACATAGGATGACTTATAAAATCTAGTTGGATATAAGAAAACTAGATTTTGTTATATTTAATAAAAAAGTGATTCCATTTCAGTGTAACAAAGGTGAGTTTCTTTTTAGTATAAACAATGTTTTAACATATTTTTTGAAAAACAAACTTTTGTTTTTTATAACGAGTTCTACTGATAAAAATTGAGCCTGATTTCTTGTATTTAAAGTTCTATTCGTTACATGACACAAGCTTTAATGATTATGAATATGTATGATGGGGAAATTAGTTAACGTACAAATGAAATTAATGTGTTAATTGTGAAAATTAAGTAGGGTAATTATAAATACAAATAGTGTAATTATGTAATTACATATAGAGTAATTATATAATTACTCTATAATGCAATTGCATAATTTCTCTACCTGTATTTATATAATTACTTTATTTGATTCTTACAATTAGCACGTTAATTTGATTTGTATTTGATCCAAACCCTATCTATAAACTTAACCTTGTATGCTTATATTACACATAGTATAACTATAAGTTGGATCCATTATAGATATGTTTTACTAAGCTTAAGCAACTATATACGTGTCTGCAGTGACTTGTAGCAAATCATAACACTTTTTATTTATCAATAATATACTATATTTTTAGGTCTTCAAAACACAATAATCATGCATGCTTCTACTCACTTTTAAACTTACGTACATTTTAATTTTTAAGTAAGACTACACATGTACTTGGTCAAAACGCCAAAGTGGTGGCGTGGTGCCGACTACAGTCCATGTTATTACATATTTAAATAATAACTTTTGGTGCATCATTTCTTTCCATAAAGATGCGCATCTAAATGGACAAAGCGGACCTCCTTAAATCCCATTCCTCTTCTCTAAAGTTAAGTAAAGTAGGAGGATAAGACTTCGATCTGACGTGTGAAACAACAGGAAAATGATGATTCTTGTCAAAACCATGTGTAAAGATGGCAAATCCACGATCAAATAAACAAAACACTTTACACAAAATATGTTTAATGTACGTATAGGCACTTCAATCTCGTGTAAAATTACCGATTAGCCCCCATAAATGTCACACCCTCAAAATCCACTAACGGAGTTTTACCGTCAGAGGGTGTGAACTGGCAGGATCGGAATCATTAGTTATAACCAAACCAAAGAAAAACGTTTAAAGGAAAGTAAGTGCGGAAGCGTAAAAACCTTAATTCAAAAGCTGCGTCACGCAGGACGACTTAAAACCAAAGATAACTGTTAAAAGTATGTTTGCAAAATAAAAGTGTTTTCATTTAATGCATGCTCCTAAACCGCGCGCCCGCCTCGGCTACCTGAGAATAACATACTAAAAGTGTCAACACAAGGTTGGTGAGTTCACAAGTAAAATAAGATAAATCGTTTAGCGTTTTGCGTAACCTCGTTACGACGTTTAAATGTTGCGTAACCCCGTTACGACGTTTGAGTGTGTAACCACGTTACAGCGTTTGAGTGTGTAACCACGTTACAGCGTTTAAGTGTGTAACCACGTTACAGCGTTTAAGTGTGTAACCACGTTACAGCGTTTAAGTGTTTTGCATTACCAGATAGTGTTATGTCAAATTATATATCGATAGGTAGCTAATCTATACAACAAGTATCGCTAAGTGGTTCGCGACCGAAGCTGACTGTTTATCAAGTGCCCGTCACCAGGTCCTCCAGACCATGGTAAGTGTTAGCCAAAATTTACACCCACTCAACCTCCAGTTGAGCTTAGCGTCGGGTGGGGTTTGTCAAACCCAGTAGTACTACCCAAAAGTGACTCGCTATTCCAAATATTAACCGGTCCGATGTGTGGGACTTCAAATGTTACGTATGCCGCTTAGCCTTTACAAGTGATATATAATTTATAACAAAATCTTTCATATGCGTTTATCTCAGAAAATATGTTTATCGGAGTATGTTATCTCCCCCAAGTGAAAAACGTTTGAAAACAGTTTAAGAGTGGGGTAAGTGAACTCACTGTTTGCGAAGAATATCCGATCTAGATCACCGAGTGATGCGCGTCGTAGAAAACTCTCTAGCGTTCTAAAATAACAAAGAGATTTTCTAAGTATCGGAATGTTTAACGAGTCTCTAGACTCGGCACATAATACCTATGCACGTAACATGTTTCGTGTTTCGTTTGTGAATCGTGTGTGACTTAAACAAGTAAAATTGTGATACGATACATGAGTGAGCAATTACTTTCGTGTCACGTATTAATAACATACTTATTAGCAATTATTCCCGTAGGGGCATTTTGGTCAACAATCAAAGACTAACTAACCATTATTCCCCATAAGGGCAATTTGGTCAATTCATGGCAATCAACTAGCAACTATTCCCCGCAAGGGTATTTTGGTCAAAATACAACAATTATATAAAAACTATCATATTTCATGCATTCCTATACAACTCAGCAGCTAGTTTCGTTATGACAGAATTTCTACTTGAAAGATTGCACTAGTTTACCGATTATAACGTTTCAATTAATTCACCAAAAATCACCACAGAAGCATACATATCTTAGGTTTCCAGAACATATTTTATCTTATTTTTATTCCACATATTTTTCTTATAATGACCAAAACATTACAGCAAACTCATATCAGTCAGATTCATGCGCAACAGAATGTTATTTACAATTCCCGTTAAACGAAAAATCCAATAAATGCAAGACCACTTGGGTTTGGTTCCTAACTCAGTGAGTCAACCTCCAGAAGTGGAACCAACCCAATTGGTCTCGTAGTTCATGAGATATAACATTTACAACATAACCTAACAGCAGGTCTAACAGCTCAGCTTTGCATCACGTTTTTGTAAAATCATAAAAGTATACTTCCACTTATCCAAAAATTACGAATTTATACTTTATAGAAACTAGACTCAACCTAGTTTACTGCAGTACCCACAATCTCAATCAATTTTCACGTTTACACTTCGTTACAGTCAGTTAAACATCGTATATACATTCTGTCCAGAATCTGTTCACATCAAAACTCAACAAAATAACAATCTATGAACTATCATGCATCCATATAACCCTCTAGACACTATAACTACTATCCATGCATATCAATTACACCATACATACAAGATTAGGGTTTGTGTTTTAACTCAAATCAAAGACAACAACCAATCAAGCAACAACATCAATCTAGTTATCCAACTAACAACAATCATATCAATCACACACATACCCATGATCGGCCGAATTAGGGTTTACACACAACCCATTAAACATCAAAATTAAACAACAAAGAGGTAAGAGGTGATCAAGTATACCTTCCTAGCACCTAGTTCTTGGATTAATCTCTTGGTTTGATGGTTGTGTGAGGGTGTTTGTGGACGGCAGCCGTGAAGAACAAGGAGAGAGAGAGAGGCGATCGGGTGGGGTTGTGAATGGGTTAGGGTTTCATGAATAGGTTATATTTATAATAATACAAGTTACACTCTAGCCCCTAATCTTTCAAGTGTTACATCTCTAGCCTAAACTAGTTGGTTCTTGTTTCTTGTTTAACATTCCACATAACAATCAAGTAACACACATATATCTAACACATAATAATCACATAATTAGTGTTTTGACGTTTGTCGTTTATTTATCAATCGTTCGCGTCAACTCGTTTGCGTTTCGGTGCAAATCCCGAAAGACTACACATGTAGTAAGTGTTAAGCGTCATTTAAACCCTAGTTTAAATGTAATGAAGTGTGCGTTATAGATTCCACGATCTTAAAGTTTGAATTGACGGAGTTGAGTTAACGGGGTTAACCTGAAATTGACGATTGTCACATCATTCCCATGTTAAAGAATTTTCGTCCCGAAAATTTGAGTCAAGTCGTGATGAGAGCCTGAAAAAGTAAGAAAAATTTTCAGTTTGTCATATCATCCCCTAGTAGAAAGAAATTTCGTCCCGAAATTTAGTTCATACCTCCGGTGATGTTTGACGGTTTGCCGGGTTTCGCGGTTTTCGGTGTTTGGTTAGCCCTTCAAAAAGGTGAGGATACTTTTTCATCATGTGATCCTCGCGTTCCCATGTGAACTCCGGTCCACGTCTCGAGTTCCAACGAACCTTAACGATTGGAATTTTGCTGCGTTTGAGCGTTTTGGTTTCCCAATCCAAAACCTCGACTGGTTCCTCAGTGAACCGTAACTGTTCGTCAACTTGTAGTTCCTCCAACGGGACTACTTGGGTTTCATCAGATAGGCATTTCTTCAAATTTGATACGTGGAATACATCGTGTACGCCACTGAGTTCTGTTGGTAGGTCCAGTCGGTACGCCACCGGACCAATGTGCTCAGTTATCCGGTACGGACCAACATATCGTGGGTTGAGTTTGTTTCGCTTACCAAAGCGAACCACACCTTTCCAAGGTGAGACTTTGAGTAACACCCGATCGTTCACTTGAAATTCGAGAGATTTTCGGCGCTTGTCGGCGTAACTCTTTTGGCGATCTCGTGCTGCTGCCATGCGGTTTCGGATTTGAACAATCTTTTCCGAGGTTTCGAGTACCAGTTCCGGACCAGTGATTTGGCTATCACCCACCTCTGCCCAGCAGAGTGGTGATCGGCACTTCCGTCCGTACAGCGCTTCAAACGGCGCTGCCTTAATACTTGCGTGGTAGCTGTTATTATACGAAAACTCTACCAAGGGTAAGTGGGGTTCCCAACTTTTTCCGAAATCTAAGACGCATGCACGCAACATATCGTCCAGGGTCTGAATAGTCCGTTCACTTTGCCCATCCGTCTGAGGATGGTATGCTGTACTCATATCGAGACGGGTGCCCAGTGCGCTTTGCAGCGACTTCCAAAAGTGCGAGGTGAAACGAGAATCTCGATCGGAAATGATCGAGACAGGCACTCCGTGTCTAGACACCACTTCCTTCATGTATACTCGAGTCAGTCTTTCCATTTTGTCTGTTTCTTTAATCGCTAGGAAGTGTGCCGATTTAGTCAACCGGTCAACGATCACCCAGATGGTATCGCATCCCGTCGGTGTCTTAGGCAAACCCGTAATGAAGTCCATAGAGATGTGTTCCCATTTCCACATTGGGAGTTCCGGTTGCTGCAGAAGGCCAGATGGTTTCTGGTATTCTATCTTGACTCTGGCACAAGTCAAACATTTGCTCACGTAGGTGGCAATGTCGGCTTTCATGTTCGGCCACCAGTAAAGTGCCTTTAAATCATGATACATTTTATCTGAGCCAGGGTGGATAGAATATCGGGACTTGTGAGCTTCGTCCATCACTAGAGTTCTTAACTCTCCGTATCGTGGAACCCAAATCCGGTTCTCAAAATATCGGACCCCGTCCGATCTGGTTTCAAGTTGCTTGCTCATGCCCCGCATGAGTTCCGATGGAAGATTATCATCTTTCAAAGCTTCCAGTTGCGCATCGCGAATCTGATCGGGCAAGCTGGCATGAATTGTGAGTTGCAATGCTCTCACCCGTCTGGGTTTATCTGTTTCTTTTCTGCTGAGGGCGTCGGCCACCACATTGGCCTTGCCAGGGTGGTACTTGATGGCACAATCATAATCTTTAAGCAGCTCGACCCAACGACGCTGTCGCATGTTCAGCTCCTTCTGATCGTAGATATGTTGGAGACTCTTGTGGTCGGTGTAAATGGTAAACTTGGTACCGTACAAGTAATGCCTCCATATCTTAAGAGCAAACACCACAGCTCCGAGTTCCAAATCATGGGTCGTGTAGTTCTTCTCGTGAACCCGTAGTTGTCTAGAGGCGTAGGCTATAACCTTCTCGAGTTGCATCAGCACACAACCGAGACCTTGTATAGATGCGTCACAGTGTACCTCAAAATTTTCCGTTCCCTCGGGGAGGGCTAAAATAGGGGCGCTACAAAGCTTGGTTTTCAACAGTTGAAAAGCGGATTCTTGCGCGTCACCCCAGTTGTACTTAGTGCCCTTGTGAGTCAAAGCGGTGAGGGGTTGAGCAATCTTTGAAAATCCCTCGATGAAACGCCGGTAGTAGCCGGCCAGTCCTAGGAATTGTCGCACCTCAGTCGGAGTCTTAGGTGCTTCCCAGTTTTTGATGGCCTCTACCTTACCGGGATCGACATGGATACCATTCTCGTTGATCACATGTCCTAAAAAGTGAACCTCGCGAAGCCAAAATTCACATTTCGAGAGTTTAGCATACAGTTGTTCCTTCTTTAGTAGTTCCAGAATTATCCTTAAGTGCTCTTCGTGGTCAGTCTCGTTCTTGGAGTAGACGAGAATATCATCAATGAAAACAATCACAAACTTGTCGAGGTACGCCTTGCATACTCGATTCATGAGATCCATAAATACGGCTGGTGCGTTGGTTAGGCCAAAAGGCATAACCGAAAACTCGTAGTGACCATACCGTGTTCTGAAAGCCGTTTTTGAAATATCGTCTTCGCGCACTCTCAGCTGGTGATAACCGGATCGTAGATCGATCTTCGAGTAGTAACTCGATCCCTGAAGCTGGTCAAACAAATCATCAATTCGGGGTAAAGGATAACGGTTCTTGACCGTCATCTTGTTCAACTCCCGGTAGTCGATGCACATTCGGAAAGTCCCGTCTTTCTTTCGGACAAACAAGACAGGGGCTTCCCATGGCGATGAGCTAGGTCGGATAAAACCTTTATCCAACAAATCTTGCAACTGGGTGGACAACTCCTGAAGTTCCGCCGGTGCGAGCCGATACGGGGCTCGTGCTATGGGTGCTGCACCGGGTGTCAACTCGATCTGAAATTCGACTTGACGAATAGGAGGGAGTCCAGGTAAATCCTCCGGGAAAACTTCCGGGAAGTCTCGCACAACCGGTATGTCTTCAATTCGTTTCTCCACCGCGGGTTTCTCAACAATCTGCGCCAAAATTGCCGGATGACCCTTTCGTAAATACTTCTGTGCCTTCATAAGGGTAATGACGCTGGTGGTCATGCCGCTTCTCTCGCCTCGGACCGAAATGATCTCGCCAGAAGGGGTGGTAATATGGACTATCTTATCATGGCATATAATCTCCGCTCGGTTCTCGGATAACCAGTCCATGCCGACAACGACATCGAAACTACTAAGCGTAAAAGGAATAAGGTCGATGTCAAAGACATGACCTGACAGTTTCAACTTACATCCCGCAAGTATATGAGTTGTTATTACAGTTTTACCGTTAGCTAATTCAACAGGAAACTTAGCGTCTAACGGGGTTGGAGTAAGGTTTAAAAGTTGGCTAAAAGCTTTTGACACAAAGCTCCTATCAGCTCCAGTGTCAAACAAAACAGAAGCAAAACAATCGTTTACAGGGAACTTACCAGACACCACATGCGGATCATTGCGGGCTTGACCCGATCCAATCACAAACGCTCTTCCTTTGCCATTTCCTCCACCGTTACTGCCACTTCCATTACCCCCATTATTGTCATTCTGTTTCAGCTTGGGGCAATCCTTCCGGAAATGACCTTCCTGTCCGCATTCAAAACATCCCTTAGTCGTCATCGGTGGCTTAGGAGCACCCTTCGCCGCAAGGTCAACTCTACATTCCTTCGCTTTGTGACCTATCTTTCCGCATCTTTGACACTTGACACGGTCACACTGGCCAACATGATGAAAGTTGCACCTGTTGCACTTTGGATATTTCCCAGCATATCCGCTCGAAACCTGCCCGCTACCGTTGTTGTTGTTGTTGTTGTGATTCTGAGTATTGAAACTCCGAGTAAATTCGGGCTTACGGTAGTGGTGTTGCGGTGGGAGGTTTGAGGATGAAGTTCTGGTGTTGTCAAACTTTCTCTTCCCGCTGTTCGGGTTACTGTTGTTGTTACTGTTGCTGACGTGGTCATTACTCGGGTTGTCACGGGCTTTAACAGTCGAACCCCTTGGTGGTAACGCACCCTGAGTCACAGCCTGATCCGTCAGTTTGTGAGCCAAACGGATCGCTTGTTGGATCGTGGCTGGTCGGGAAGACGTCACCATGCCCTGAATCTGTGGTGCTAACCCATCAATGTACAACTCTATTCTCTTGCTCGGCGGATCCACCATCCGCGGACACATCACTGCCAACTCGTGCGAACGAGTAGTGTAGGCTTCAATCTCCGAACCCACCATCTTCAACGACCAAAACTCCGACTCTAACTTCGCAATTTCTTCCCTCGGACAGTACTCCTCTCGCATCATGTTTTTGAACTCCTCCCAGTTCATCGCGTTAGCCAGTTCCAATCCAAGGATCTGGACGTTCGAATTCCACCAAGTGAGGGCGGAATCCTCAAGTGTCCCAGCAGCGAATTTGACCCTACTGGCAGGGGGACAGTTACACATCTCAAAGGCCGACTCGGCCTTCTCAGCCCAACGCAGGAAGCCTATAGCTCCCTCAGTGCCCTTAAACGTACTGGGCTTGCAGTCAAGGTAGTTCTTGAAGGTACATGTTCCACTTGGACCTCCAGTATGATTCTGAACGTGTGCAGCTAAAGCGGCAGCAACATGGTCATTCAGCAGAGTTTGGAGTTCAGCTGCAGTCATGCTGATGTTACCACGTCCTCGTCCAGCGTTTCTTCCGGCCATTTCCTAGAATCACAGTATAAAATGTTAAACATGAATTTTTCTTTCATATACAACACACCATACATGTAATAAAAGATAGGTAAGAAAAAAAAACATCACATCACAACCACATATTAGTCTAAATAATAACTCATGATTAAAACCATTGTATTCGCTACAAAGTATTTCCAATCAATCCTTAAAATCATAGAAAAATAATAGTTAGGATGGAGACAACCCCTCCATCTAAGTATCATCATCACTAGATGTCGTCATCTGAGGACACTTCTGAATGTGCCTCCTCCTCAGCCGGTTCTTCCTCCGGTTCTTCTTCGGGTTCCTCCTCGGGATCTTCCTCGGGATCCTCCTCAGGCTCCTCTTCGGGATCTTCTTCAGGTTCTACTTCAGGCTCTGCCTCGGGCTCGACCTCAGGCTCTGCCTCAGGTTCTGCTGCGTTCTGAGCAAGTTGCATTTGTAGGATATCGCAACGTTCTAACGCTATCTCAGTTCGGGTCCTTGCTTCTTGGAGTTGCTCTTTCAAGTCTATCATTTCAGCTTGCATCTTCATCATAACCTTCATCTGTTGATCACTAGCCCCTTGCATATCTTTCATTGCCGCCGCCATGCGGGCAATCTCCTCCTTAGTCTCGGTTTCGTCTTTTAACAATCTGGAAACGTTCTCTCTCGTGTAGCGCATGTAACCCACATCACGCTCCAAACAAGAAACGACAGCTGCGAGAACTCGCTCCACAGGTTCGGTTATGGGTGGTAGAGTGTTAGGGTAAGCAGGGTGGTTCGGGTGAGGCAATGGGGGAACTTGTTCACGGTAGACCATACGTCTGATCATGTTGGGGTACCAATCCCAGCTAACGTTGTTTTCATACAGGCCTCCGGATAGGCGGTACCTCTTCGGTGCAGGAGCTTCGAGTTCCGGGACTACACGGGGTGGCGAGGCAGTAGGTAACTGCGGTTCCTTCCCGTGAGCATGCGTCATCGAATCGGATGATGATGAGGGTGGCGTCGACATTCCTACAGGTAAGCCGTGTATATGCGCGCGTAAGAGTGAAGGAAGTAAAGAAATAAGATTTCAAGACTACACAAACCTATGCAGTGCGTATCATTATAACTAATGGGTCGTCGCGGTTATAGTCTAGTATGCATGCAGTTTCTAGTTCGCTATAACCAATGGATCTGATACCAATCTGTCACACCCTCAAAATCCACTAACGGAGTTTTACCGTCAGAGGGTGTGAACTGGCAGGATCGGAATCATTAGTTATAACCAAACCAAAGAAAAACGTTTAAAGGAAAGTAAGTGCGGAAGCGTAAAAACCTTAATTCAAAAGCTGCGTCACGCAGGACGACTTAAAACCAAAGATAACTGTTAAAAGTATGTTTGCAAAATAAAAGTGTTTTCATTTAATGCATATTCCTAAACCGCGCGCCCGCCTCGGCTACCTGAGAATAACATACTAAAAGTGTCAACACAAGGTTGGTGAGTTCACAAGTAAAATAAGATAAATCGTTTAGCGTTTTGCGTAACCTCGTTACGACGTTTAAATGTTGCGTAACCCCGTTACGACGTTTGAGTGTGTAACCACGTTACAGCGTTTGAGTGTGTAACCACGTTACAGCGTTTGAGTGTGTAACCACGTTACAGCGTTTAAGTGTGTAACCACGTTACAGCGTTTAAGTGTGTAACCACGTTACAGCGTTTAAGTGTTTTGCATTACCAGATAGTGTTATGTCAAATTATATATCGATAGGTAGCTAATCTATACAACAAGTATCGCTAAGTGGTTCGCGACCGAAGCTGACTGTTTATCAAGTGCCCGTCACCAGGTCCTCCAGACCATGGTAAGTGTTAGCCAAAATTTACACCCACTCAACCTCCAGTTGAGCTTAGCGTCGGGTGGGGTTTGTCAAACCCAGTAGTACTACCCAAAAGTGACTCGCTATTCCAAATATTAACCGGTCCGATGTGTGGGACTTCAAATGTTACGTATGCCGCTTAGCCTTTACAAGTGATATATAATTTATAACAAAATCTTTCATATGCGTTTATCTCAGAAAATATGTTTATCGGAGTATGTTATCTCCCCCAAGTGAAAAACGTTTGAAAACAGTTTAAGAGTGGGGTAAGTGAACTCACTGTTTGCGAAGAATATCCGATCTAGATCACCGAGTGATGCGCGTCGTAGAAAACTCTCTAGCGTTCTAAAATAACAAAGAGATTTTCTAAGTATCGGAATGTTTAACGAGTCTCTAGACTCGGCACATAATACCTATGCACGTAACATGTTTCGTGTTTCGTTTGTGAATCGTGTGTGACTTAAACAAGTAAAATTGTGATACGATACACGAGTGAGCAATTACTTTCGTGTCACGTATTAATAACATACTTATTAGCAATTATTCCCGTAGGGGCATTTTGGTCAACAATCAAAGACTAACTAACCATTATTCCCCATAAGGGCAATTTGGTCAATTCATGGCAATCAACTAGCAACTATTCCCCGCAAGGGTATTTTGGTCAAAATACAACAATTATATAAAAACTATCATATTTCATGCATTCCTATACAACTCAGCAGCTAGTTTCGTTATGACAGAATTTCTACTTGAAAGATTGCACTAGTTTACCGATTATAACGTTTCAATTAATTCACCAAAAATCACCACAGAAGCATACATATCTTAGGTTTCCAGAACATATTTTATCTTATTTTTATTCCACATATTTTTCTTATAATGACCAAAACATTACAGCAAACTCATATCAGTCAGATTCATGCGCAACAGAATGTTATTTACAATTCCCGTTAAACGAAAAATCCAATAAATGCAAGACCACTTGGGTTTGGTTCCTAACTCAGTGAGTCAACCTCCAGAAGTGGAACCAACCCAATTGGTCTCGTAGTTCATGAGATATAACATTTACAACATAACCTAACAGCAGGTCTAACAGCTCAGCTTTGCATCACGTTTTTGTAAAATCATAAAAGTATACTTCCACTTATCCAAAAATTACGAATTTATACTTTATAGAAACTAGACTCAACCTAGTTTACTGCAGTACCCACAATCTCAATCAATTTTCACGTTTACACTTCGTTACAGTCAGTTAAACATCGTATATACATTCTGTCCAGAATCTGTTCACATCAAAACTCAACAAAATAACAATCTATGAACTATCATGCATCCATATAACCCTCTAGACACTATAACTACTATCCATGCATATCAATTACACCATACATACAAGATTAGGGTTTGTGTTTTAACTCAAATCAAAGACAACAACCAATCAAGCAACAACATCAATCTAGTTATCCAACTAACAACAATCATATCAATCACACACATACCCATGATCGGCCGAATTAGGGTTTACACACAACCCATTAAACATCAAAATTAAACAACAAAGAGGTAAGAGGTGATCAAGTATACCTTCCTAGCACCTAGTTCTTGGATTAATCTCTTGGTTTGATGGTTGTGTGAGGGTGTTTGTGGACGGCAGCCGTGAAGAACAAGGAGAGAGAGAGAGGCGATCGGGTGGGGTTGTGAATGGGTTAGGGTTTCATGAATAGGTTATATTTATAATAATACAAGTTACACTCTAGCCCCTAATCTTTCAAGTGTTACATCTCTAGCCTAAACTAGTTGGTTCTTGTTTCTTGTTTAACATTCCACATAACAATCAAGTAACACACATATATCTAACACATAATAATCACATAATTAGTGTTTTGACGTTTGTCGTTTATTTATCAATCGTTCGCGTCAACTCGTTTGCGTTTCGGTGCAAATCCCGAAAGACTACACATGTAGTAAGTGTTAAGCGTCATTTAAACCCTAGTTTAAATGTAATGAAGTGTGCGTTATAGATTCCACGATCTTAAAGTTTGAATTGACGGAGTTGAGTTAACGGGGTTAACCTGAAATTGACGATTGTCACAATAAACTTTTAATCTTTTAAGTAAGTGAATCAAGAACACAAACTTTTATTAAGAAAACGACGAACATAAAAAAACTTAATTAAACATATACATTGAACCTAGGGTATATATAAACTCACAGTTCTAATCCTATACTACACAATTTGAATAAAAAACAAATAGGATTAAATAAAATAAGACTAACTTATCTTATAATAATAATAATTAATTATTATATTAAATATTCTTCAAGATTTTAGAAGCTTTCAATCTAGTTTGGTGCTGGACACATTTAACACTCCCTCTCAACACCAAACTTCTTCTAAACATGACAGTATGACACACACGAAGCATCTCGATTCGAAACAACCCGCGACTCAACACAACAGGTCACGTCGTCTTTTGACATCGGCTCAAATGTTAAATTCCAACACTCCATCTAGATTCTTGTTCCTCCAAGGTCTTTCACGGTCCCGTGCGTTGCTATTGCTTTTTCTTTAGCGACTTCTTGGTAAATCATCATGGCATCCACATTAATTTGCCTATCCAACTTTAACGTGGTTAAGCCAGTAACCATAAGTGGCTTATCCACTCCTAATCTACTGCCATTCACTGGAATCATAGAAAAAATAACATTCCATACACTTAGCTCATCCACGGTAGTATAATCTCCTTAAACATCAGCCCAACAAATAGGCCTTGATCATCTTTGACGCTATCATATGAACAGTTAAACATATAGTTCATACACGTTGATACAACACTGATATTTGAAATTATTGAACGTCATATCCCATTTGTTCGGCTGAAGACTTGGTCAAACATTGAAGATTAGAGACGTTGAAGGCTGTTACAACATGATTAAGACAAAGATATGCAATCTGTAACCACTCCAGAATCCTCGCCAGGGCAATTAATGCTCATTATTGCTAGTTATTATTAAGTTATCATTCTGGTAACTATATATAGAAGCTGTTTAGATCAGACACATCACACGCATCATACCACACATTATTGCACTCATAGCAGCGATCAAGCACTTCCAACACTTGTAATCATCGCTTTTTATTAATATAATCGAGAGTCAGTGGGATAGTTTTCCCCTCTAAGGTTTTTTTTGCCAAAGATCCTCTAAGGATTAAGGGTTTTTTCTCGCTAAATCGCCGTGTCACATGTACCATTTACTTACTATTTTGATTACATATTCAAGCATCCTGCCTTACATACAAAGTTTGGTTACTTGATTATCCTTTTGTAATTTTTGACCAATACAGTTTGGCGCCCACCATGGGGGCAAGTCGTGCTTTACACATTCCAGTTTTAGTATCCGTGATCGTTCATCATCACCAATAACATCTCAGTTGAAGCAGTCATTGTCTCCAACCAAGTCGACTCATCCGTCAACTCAATCTACGAGTGTGGGTCTAAACCAATGTTTAGCATTGATGCCACCACCCTCAAAAAGGCCGGATAGCTCAGCAAAGAATACATCTACTTGTTAGTTGGTTATATAACCACCAGTTAGTTATATAACCCTAGGTAGTTAATTAACCGCTATTATGTTGTGTATAAATGTGATGCCGATGTAAAAAAATGATTGTGTTTTGTTCGATCAACACAATTTCGTGTTTAGCGTTTCAATCCTTGTTCTTCTTCTTGTTATGGATTATTTGGTTGAATCATGATTTCCAATCATGAAAAGAAAAGTTGATAACTAAATATATTTTTGTTGAAGATGAACTTAGAGAACTAATTAGAGTAGAGTGGATATATAACGGGATACAAAGATCCTAAAAGTGTAAAGATTTTGTTTGCTTTTAAGTCTTTTTGTTAAAGTATATATGCGTGTTCAAGATATGAGTAATAGCTGTATCCAGCAATATTCCGTCTCATAGAAGATGATGCAAGTTAACATGGTTTCCTTTACAACTGTTCGTGCATGAAAATATATAATGGTCGACACGAAAATCTTACGAGCCCAAAGGCAATTGTTTTATGTTTGCTTTCTTTCTTTCTTTTTCAAAAGTTGATGTTATAAGAATTTGACTAGTCGTGAAAGGAAAGTTAAAAGGCACATATTTGTTTTGAAAAACGTTGTTTCCGGGAAGATGGCGTCAATAGCCTCTTTTAATGTAATGCTTGTATGTATTAAATTATTAATTGTTACGTTATTTTTGTATTCTTGTAAAAGTGCGGATATTAGTATTTTTTTTTTCACTTTAAACATGGTTTATGGATAAGAAGCCAACACTCCCATCCGTGGACAAGTTTGTAGGCACAAACCCCACTCGTCGGGCAAACGACTAGCTACAACGTGGAAGTTTGCCGCTGCACGCTTTTTGTATTGCCACATAGACGGACGACACCCACAAACCTAACGTTGTGGGTGCTTGAAGGGGTATGCACCCGCCTTAACATCGAGCGGGGCGGGTCAACCCACAAGATATAGACAAGAGGCTTGAAATCAGGATGTCATGAAGACACAAAGCCAAAACCTATGCGCAAGCGCATAAAACATCTGCGCGTGGCGCATATCACATATGCGCAAGCGCATATCACATATGCGCAAGCGCATGAAACATCTGTGAGAATAAAGAGAAGACCTTGCGCATCCCCGGGATAGGCGCATAATGTTAAATACTTAAATTAGTATATATATATATATGCATTTTGCATGATATTAAAATTAATAATATCCTACCGATATCTCACTGCGATAACTGATATTTCATATATGCATTAACTGCTTAGATCTTCGCAACATAACTACATAAGTCTACCATCAACAACTTCTTTTAAATATCTTAAAGTAGTCAAAATTTTATGGGACCTAGAAAGTATGTGTAAAGAACTAAAGATTGATAAAACTGACGATCTAACGACCCCTTTACACGATGTATATAAAGTAATCGTTCACCATATGGTTGGTAGAAATTTACCAAATTGCCCGCATGACACTTCTATATAACACTCCTTCATGAAATCAAACTTCCATACCATTTCTCATCCAGAAACAACCACCTACTACTCTTATATAGTAATATCTATTTCCTAAGAAATGGCGATTGCAACCGACCTCAATTGCGTCACGACCACCATTGAAGGAAGACCATCCAACTTCTCTGAATGTTCGTCGCTTTCATCCGTCTCTGTCTCTCTGATGACGGAGAGTTTACACGAACGAGCAGTGGCAAAGGCAGCATAAACCGGAGCCGGAGCAGGAAGTGGAAAAAGATAATGAAAAAGTTGGTTAAAGAAAGCAAGAAAAGCTTCTATGGGTCTTCGAAGCCTTCGGTATTCTCTTACGATGCCGCTAGTTACTCCCTTAACTTCGACGACGGGAATTACGACGATGAATACTATTTATATCAATCCAGATGCACGTCTCGATCAAGTATGCTCGTAATAAGTTAGTCAGTGTGACACATCGTGTACAGCCTAGTTAGTGTGATTTATTTGTTATGTGAATTGATTTCAGCTTCATGCGATTTTTTTATGTATTGAAATGGATATCATATTATTAATTGAAGATCCACTACCTATAGACAGTCAGTTTAAAATTCAGTGTCAGAACGTTTCCTTTTGTTGTATACTCCATCCGTCTCATTAAAAATGTCCATATTTTTTTTTTTATTTGTCTCATTACAAATATCCACTTTTAAAATTTATTAGATAATTTCTAAGTTTACCCTCAAGCATAGACAACTAGCATTAATAAACAATATGGTGGACCCATTTTTCAAGGGCATTATTGTCATTTGGTAAGCAAAAAAAGTAATCATTCACCTTAAACTTTGAGTTTTTCAAACTAAGACACTTTGACCGGGACGAAGGGAGTATTAGTTATTGATTATATTGTTGGTATGAAACGCTTTTAATTTTACACGTGTTATGTTCATATTAGTTTTTAATTAGGCACGCAAACCCGAAGCTGTCGGGTAAAACAAAAATTTGAGACCAGTATTTGAGTATAGAACTAGTTTTAACTTTTTCGCCGTTGTTAACTGAATATTCACACTTTTTTTAATCTAACATACTCGTAAACATTTTTTTTATTTTTATTTTTTTGTTGAGTAATAAAATAATCAACTAATTCATCATTTTTATTTTAGTTTTTATATTTTAAAATTTCTTTACTAATAAAGTTATATAAAATTAAAATTGTAAATAACACATTTGGCAGTGGCGGATATAGACTACAACCTTAAGGGTAACGTTCAAAAATTTTTTTTTACCGTATTTCATACAATGTAAACGAATTTTTTTTACCGTATTTCATACAATAACCAAGTCTTTTTTACGATATTTCATACAATAGTTTTTTTTTAACTTACCTTTGGAGTGATATCATCATTTCTTGTAATTTTTATTTAAAAAGATTGTTAATAAGACTTGTTGTTTCATCTTCCAAGTTCTCTAATTTTAAAATGAAGAAAATTTAAAACATAAATCTATAATCAATTTTAATTTACACAAAAACCCTAAATCACTAATCAATTACAATTTATATATTACTTAATTTAGTTCTCCTTTACTTGTAACCAATTTTAACAAATATTAAAACATAAATGACGACAAACAAGTTTTCATCAAATTTATAAAAATTCGTTACATTTTCTCTTCTTTTCAATGTATATGTTAGTTCCTATTAGGCTAGACGGTGAGTTTGGTGCCGGCGGTGAACACCACCCCAGCCAGCTTGGTGCCGCCCAGCAGTGAGTTTGTTGTGGAATTTTTACCGCTGAATATGCCGCTGACTTGAAGATTTTGTATATATTTAAAACACAAAATTAATATTGGTTGAAGTGATGGTTACGTGAGGCTGTAGGTGTGGATGAATGCCTGGTTTGTTGAACCCAGAAAATGAAGAAGATGAGAAAATGCTAGGGCTTTTTTTTTTTTTTTTTTTTAATATTTAGACATAAAAGAAGGCTTGATAAAAGAGATGGGCTTGAATGTGTGAGATAAATGGGCTTGAATGCCTGGTTAGTTATACAAGTATAATTTTAGTTATAAATTAATATTTTTTATATTTATTAATTATAAATCAATATCTTTAGTTAATTAGTTGGTTATAGGTTAAATTTTAAATTAATCATTATTATTGTTATTATTAATTTTATTTTTTAAAAAGGGAGAAAAGTGGTGAATTGATAACCATTTCCATCGTATTATGGATGATAGTGAAGGGGAGTAAGGGATGATGTGACGCTGACGTGTCACAGTAAATTGAGAAGCAAAATGATAACCACACCTGATAGCCTTAGGCACATGAACCCGAATCCTTTGGTTGAAACCAAAATTCAGAACATGTATTCGGGCATGGAATTTTAATTTTAAATCTTTTTCGCATTATCAACTTAATATTATATATTAGCTCAATATTCACACATTTTTAATGAACATACCTGTAAAAAACTTTTTATTTTATTTTTCCATTGAGTAATAAAATAATCTATTAATTCACCATCTTTTAGTTTTTTATGTTTTAATTAAATCTTGTTTGTTATAGTCATATAAAATAAAAATAATAATAAATGTTTTTACATGCAATTATTAACTAACGAGTACATACGATACTGAGATGTAACCATTCGACAAATATATGACGAATATTGAGCCGACTATGTCAATGCTTTACAATATGTTATAAAACTAAGATTATTAATATGGATGTGATTTCTTTGTCATCTCTCGATTATCTTGCCGAGTATTTAATTAACGTGGTTTTATGATATGTCAAATGTATGAATAAAGTTCATGATCAACAATTATGCCAGAATCTCATTACAAACTCACATGGATTGTGTGGCATGATCAACAATTAAGCCACACAAATTTGTATGAATTGGATTCTATGAAGAATATTGTCTTCTAGTCCAATTATGTTAATCAAATCACGATTACTTATATATATATAGGGTTAGGTTAAAATAAAAACCCACTTGAGTTGTGAAAACTCTAGAAAACCATTCTCAACCACATGTTTTTAATTAAAGTTTAAATCTTGTGATACACAATTAAAGTTAATAAAAAATATAAACATACATATAACATTTTCTCTCTCCTGAAAACATATATAAAAATTAGTAAAAAAATGTTAAAAAATAGCAAAAAAATGTTTTTTTAATTTTTCGATGTTTTGTATTAAATGTAACAACATATATTACGTGTGTAACAAAAAAAAAAGAAAAAAAAAGAAAAATGAAGTTACATAGGGTTTTCATTTTATACTTCCCATATATATATATATATATATATATATATATATATATATATATATATATATATGTCTGTGTGTGTGAGAATCTAGTTCTCAAGGCGAGCATACAAGTGCATGTTTGGTTGATTAATTACTACCATATAATCTCTCTTAGAGGTGGCAATATGAATTGGTAGGGTTGGATTTGGGTGATCGGTTAGAATGAGTTTGTGTCAGGATGGATTTTTAAATTACTGATTAATGTCGAAAGGTCAATCAAAAACATTTATAAAATACCTTTACTAGCAAGGGCAAGTAAGGTGTCTAATCCATAGGGAATCAGTCGAAAGTGCTAATCAAGTTCAATACTTAGTAATAATTATGTTAAGCGGACAGACGATGTCAAGCAAGTTGAAAATTAATTTGGTTGTAAAACAATTTAAGAAAACAGTGACTACACTTCAGTTTCAGGTAATGCAATGAAATGATTGATGATAATTTTTATACCAATTGGGAAATCACATAGACATGATTCGTTTATTAGAATAGATAAATGATTACTAGACACAATAGTTTGGTTATGATGATTCATAAAACTTAATCCGAAGAATTGACACAACTGAACACGGTCTATCTAATTACCAGTTCATTAATACAAAACAAAGCATCTATCAATGATTAATGGTAAACGGTTCAATGACGATAAGAACTTAATCCTAAATGTTGATGAACACAAACCAGATAATTGATGATAAACGAAAGTCCCAAAAACACAACTGTTTAATCAGTTCCAATAAACATATAGATTCAATCAACCAAAAGATTAATCAAACTAAATCCCAATACATGTAATGTTCATAAAAATAATTAGTTTATATGCAAACCCTACACCTGAAGTGGTCACGAGTGGTTTAGCCTTGCCTCTTGATGTGTGGGTGAAATATTGTGTGTTAAGTAAGCTATATCATGCATTTTGTGTGTTTATATGTCTTGGACACGATTACTTTGAGTGGTTTTACGTTTACAGGTGAGCGGAGCTTAAAGGATCTTAAAGGAGCTAAATTGGAGCTTATGAGATGGAGTGGAAATGAAGATTTTATTGCATGGAATGATAGAGAATTTGAAGACGAAGACGTGGCCGAAAACGGGGCATAAATCGGAGTTCAAACGAAGAAGTTACAGCCGAAACACCATGGTGGGTGACAGGCCCACCATAGCCTACGGTGGGACTGCCACCTGTAAGGCCCCGTTCCTGGTAACCCTACTTTGGTGTTGGATTTACTCATAAACACAGTTCTAAAATCAGAGTTAACAAAAACTTTCGCGGAATAATTAAAACTTCATGCATTACATTACAAAACATCAAATCATATCTTAACATACAAGTTATCTTTTCATAAACATTAACATAAAATAGTCATGACACTTCTTTATAGATGCCAGTCTCTTTAGCTCGTGCTATGTGTCCCTCCTCAAGCCAGCTGCCTCAACCTATTTGCCTGCGTGCATACTAAAAGTCAGCTACCCTGAGTGAGTTCTAGTTAATCAATTAACATAAATTACATTCATACCATACTCATACGTATCCGGAGATACGTATTCATACCTTATTTACTATCACTTCTTTCATACATACATGCATACGTTCTTACATACTTTCTTTCATAAAACCCTATGGTATACCATAAGCTATTCTATCTCAGACATCATAGATATTGGAAGGGTCTGGTCCCTAACATCACAGATATTATAAGGGTCTGGTTCCTAATATCACAGATATTATAAGGGCCTGGTCTCTAACATCACAGATATTATAAGGGTCTGGTCCCTAATATCACAGATATTATAAGGGTCTGGTCCCTAATATCACATATATTATAAGGGTCTGGTCCCTGACATCACAGATATTATAAGGGTCTGGTCGCTACTATCTCGAATAACCTTACCACCGTACCTGTCTTATGTATATAATATATATACATGATCATACATATAATCATCATATAATAATAACATTCCATATATAGTCATACACGCATCATACACTTACCATTCAAGTAAATCTATTAACTATCACATGGGAGTATGTACACAGCCCCGAAAACATAACAGATAGGGGGGGGGGGGCTAGAACTCACCTGGAGTCGGTTTCTCTCGCTGTTAACGGTAATGCCCTTCCTTAGTTGTGCACGGCTAACTGTACAATACATTACGCGTGTTAATTATCCATTACTACTACTTCCTACATCTAAGTTAATGAAACCCACAACTAATGGGGGTTCGGGGGCAGCGCCCCTGGTAGCGGGGTCTAGGGGCGGCAGCCCAGCCCCTAGCAGGGTCCAAGGGGCGGCAGCCCCTGCTGGGAGAATTTCGCCAAATATAAGTCATTAAACATGATCATTACGTGCTTTTAAAGTACAATTACACTACTGACTTGATCATCCACGCTGTTAGTCATATGGGGTCCCCGTGCTCGGGTCTCATTACCATTAAGAAACGGACCACACGGGACACGTCATATGTAAGACCTACAGATGAATTCGTGCATACTCACCTATGGAGATGGACTTTGGGGTGTTGCTTGATAACGGATGTATAGCATGTAGTGGGGGCTATTTGCTAGTTAGTTACATAATTGTACCTTAGTCGTATCTAATTGCCATTCTGGTAGACTTTGATGCTTAAGTTTAGGTTTTGGTTCAATAAAAAAATCCATGATTGTTTTAGCTATTACATATGGGCTTAAAATGGTACACTTGGTTGTGCATAGTTTTGATCATCTAGCTCTAAGGTTTAAGTCAATTTGGGGTGGTCTGGCTCGGTAAAGCATACTGAAGCATGGTAAGGCGGCTTCAGAGCTTTGATGTGTGGGTTCCATTTAATCGTATAAACTAATGAAATTGTCACGCCTTATTTATCCCGGTAAGTATTAGGGTATGGGTTTAAGTGGATAGCAATATCGGTAATCGCGGTTTTTGTGTTATTTGTTGATATTCAAAATATAATTTAATTATTTAGTAAAAAACAGTTTCCGGTTCTGATTTCATTGTTCATCTTTTTCGGGACGAAAAAGGATAAGTGTGGGAATGTGATGTGTGGGTGAAATATTGTGTGTTAAGTAATTTATATCATGCATTTTGTGTGTTTATATGTCTTGGACACGATTACTTTGAGTGGTTTTACGTTTACAGGTGAGCGGAGCTTAAATGATCTTAAAGGAGCTAAATTGGAGCATATGAGATGGGGTGGAAATGAAGATTTTATTACATGGAATGATAAAGAATTTGAAGACGAAGACGTGGCCAAAAGCGGGGCATAAATAGGAGTTCAAACGAAGAAGTTACATGCGAAACACCATGGTGGGTGACAGGCCCACCATAGCCTATGGTGGGACTGCCACCGTAGCCTATGGTGACCCACCATAGCTTACGGTGGGACTGCCACCGTAAGGCAGAAGATGAAGACCGTAGGCTACAGTCCGGTGGTGTGACCGTAGCTTACGGCCGCCTGGGCGGAAAAAACGCAATTTTTAAGTTTTTTCTTCCATATTTAAGCCCGGTTCAACCCTATGCCGCCTATCCTTCATACCCTAGCCCCCTTGGACGATTTTGGGGCTATTCTTCACCATTCTAACACCTCCCAATCACCATAATCATCCATGGTTTCATCCTTCCAATCCATAATCGAGCTAATCATGATGAAGAGGCAAGGCTAAACCACTCGTGACCACTTCAGGTGTAGGGTTTGCATATGAACTAATTATTTTTATGAACATTACATATATTGGGATTTAGTTTGATTAATCTTTTGGTTGATTGAATCTATATGTTTATTGGAACTGATTAAACAGTTGTGTTTTTGGGACTTTCGTTTATCATCATTATCTGGTTTGTGTTCATCAACATTTAGGATTAAGTTCTTATCGTCATTGATCCGTTTACCATTAACCATTGATAGATGCTTTGTTTTGTATTAATGAACTGGTAATTAGATAGACCGTGTTCAGTTGTGTCAATTCTTCGGATTAAGTTCTATGAATCATCATACACAAACTATTGTGTCTATTAATCATTTATCTATTCTAATAAACGAATCATGTCTATGTGATTTCCCAATTGGTATAAAAATTATCATCAATCATTTCATTGCATTACCTGAAACTGAAGTGTAGTCACTGTTTTCTTAAATTGTTTTACAACCAAATTAATTTTCAACTTGTTTGACATCGTCTGTCCGCTTAACATAATTATTACTAAGTATTGAACTTGATTAGCACTTTCCACTGATTTCCTGTGGATTCGACACCTTACTTGCCTTTGCTAGTAAAGGTATTTTATAAATGTTTTTGATTGACCTTTCGACATCGATCACCTATTCATCATGATTAGCTCGATTATGGATTGGAAGGATGAAACCATGGATGATTATGGTGATTGGGAGGTGTTAGAATGGTGAAGAATAGCCCCAAAATCATCCAAGGGGGCTAGGGTATGAAGGATAGGCGGCATAGGGTTGAACCGGGCTTAAATATGGAAGAAAAAACCTAAAAATCGCGTTTTTCCGCCCAGGCGGCTGTAAGCTACGGTCACACCACCGTAGGTTACGGTCTTATCTTCTGCCTTACGGTGGCAGTCCCACTGTAAGCTATGGTGGGTCACCGTAGGCTATGGTGGGCCTGTCACCCACCATGGTGTTTCGTCTGTAACTTCTTCGTTTGAACACCGATTTATGCCCCGTTTTCGGCCACGTCTTCGTCTTCAAATTCTCTATCATTGTATGCAATAAAATCTTCATTTCCACTCCATCTCATATGCTCCAATTTAGCTCCTTTAAGATCCTTTAAGCTCCGCTCACCTGTAAACGTAAAACCACTCAAAGTAATCGTGTCCAAGACATATAAACACACAAAATGCATGATATAACTTACTTAACACACAATATTTCACCCACACATCAATTAGAGAGTATGATGGGTATGGGTCAAGATGGGTAAAGTTAACCTATCTTAACCAAAGTAAATATTAAAATACAAAGTGTTTCAAGAACCCTTCAAAAAAAATTAAAAAAAAAAAACAATAACTCAAAATATAAATAAAAAATGCAAAATGTAAAAAAAACTAAAATGTTTTCCCCGTCGTCATCGGTTTCGATTTCTCGGTTTCGATTCGTTTTCGTGGGTTTTGTTTGAAATTAAATTGTATAGAGCTTGTTTTAGTCCATTCTAACCTATAACAAAAAATCATTAGCATTTTCCCAACCTATCTTGAACATCTTGCAAAACTCTTTTAATCCATGCTGACGATCATTTCAATTTTAAAAGTTATCCATATTAACTCAAAACAACTCATTTGAGTTTCTTTTGCCATTCCTAATCTCTCTGTACATATACAATTAGAGTTAACTTAGTCAACTCAAACCTCAACTAATTTAGCCATATCACATATTATGAGATAAATTAATTAAAAAATTTAACCACTTGTTGTACTCGAAACTCGAAAGGTACATGTAATTTGGTGTATCTAATGTCTATCTAAAAGTATTGGTCTACGGAATTTACCTGCATATGAAATCTGAATATCAGAACTTCTATAATTATCGAAATTAACGACATTGACGTCAATTTATCTAATGAGAAAGCTTAGCCTGATCAGTGAGACATTGAGGCCGTGATATGAGATTAAACAGCACGTGTGAAGAAAAAGTTCAAAATATGAGAAAGCTTAGTCTGATCAGTGAGACACTGAGACTGTGATATGAGATTAAACAGCACGTGCGAAGAAAAAGTTCAAAAGATAGTTATAAATCTATGAAATTAACAACGCTGACTTCAATTTATCTAATGAGAAAGCTTAGTTTGAAATGGAAGCATATATTCAGTTAAGTATTTCTTCAAAATTCCAACTTGATGTGTGGGTGAAATATCGTGTATTAAATGAGTCATATCACATGTTTTATGAGTTTATATGCTGGAAACACGATTACTTTGTGTGCGTTTACGATTACAGGTGTGCGGAGCTTAAAGGATCTAAATTGGAGCATATGAGATGGAGTGAAAATGAAGATTTTATTGCATGGAATGATAGAGAATTTGAAGACGAAGATGTGGCCGAAAACGGTGCTTAAAACGGAGCTATAACGAAGAAGTTATGGGCAAAACAGTACGGTGGGCCAGTCACCGTAAGGCAGTGGCTGATGACCGTAGGCTACGGTCGTCTGGGCGGAAAAATACGATTTTTTTGGGTTTTTCTTCCATATTTAACCCCGGTTCAACCTTAGGACGGCTATGCTTCATACCCTAACATATTTGGGCGATTTTGGGGCCATTCTTCACCATCCTAACACCTCTCAATCACCATAATCATCCATGGTTTCATCCTTCCAATCCATAATCGAGCTAATCATAATGAAAAGGCAAGGCTAAACCACTTGTGACCACTTCAGGTGTAGGGTTTGCATATGAACTGATTATTTTTATGAACATTACATGTATTGGGATTTAGTTTTGATTAATCTTTTGGTTGATTGAATCTATTTGTTTATTGGAACCGATTAACAGTTGTTATAAATGTTTATAAATGTTTTTGATTGACCTTTCGACATCGATCACAACTCGTAAAGGTAATTTATAAATGTTTTTGATTGACCTTTCGACATCGATCACAACTCGACCCGAGCTACTTGTTATATCTACTAGAATGATTTCAATTATCCCACAATCCAATTTAAAAGCAGTACGTAATAGGCGTTGAGATTATTTTTTCATCAACGTTAGACCATTATGATCCTCTGGTTCACAACTTCACTCTTTTAACCTACATTCCCAATTTTAATCTCTTACACTTTATTCCTTATATATGCAAAAGATAGTAATCTAAAAGCCCAAGACAATACCTCCTCTTATCTGCTAGCTTTTAGGCTGTTTTTTTAAAGTATATGTACATTAAGATCAGATTTATGACGTGTATCCAACAATCTTCCTTTACATAAAAGTACTAGAGAATGATGTTAGTGTAATTTGCTTTTGGTAGTTTGTGCATGCATGGGAACGGTGGAAACACGTCGATCTTAAAACTCCAAGCTAGGCATATAAACTTTATGCTTTTATGTTGTTTGTAAAATTTGACGTTAGAAGATAATATTTGACTACTTAAGGAACTTTAAGAATGTTGAATGCTCAAAGGAAGATCTGTCTTTTGAATAACATTGGATAAGATGTCGGCAACAACTTCTTCAACTATTATATCATCTTAGAGCATCCACAATGTTAAACCCATACAAAGTACTACATTAGTGCCACATTAATTGTAAAGTTTTTTCAAAAAGCCTTATTTTCTTTCACAACATCAGACCTCTACAAACACTATTTAAATTTTATTAAAATTGTCTGTATAATGTGTGTATGTATATATATGTATGTATGTATGTATGAGAGAGAGAGAAAGAGAGGGAAAGAGAAGAGGGTTGTTCCCACTTCCTTGTCCCCCTTCTCGTTTGCAGGCACAAACCATCCTCACCCGAACTTTGCTCTATATCACTGGACATCATTGCCTCTTCTTTTGTTGTGTGCCATGTTGGAAGGACGGCGCCTAGAACCTTAGCATTACACGTGCTCTTAGACTAATGTTTGTGTACATGAATGTAGAAAGTGTCTCATTTTTGCAATATAAATATCATTAAATAGCCTACTTTCAAAGTTTATATCATACATGAAAACAATTTAGACTAACCTTACAATAATTTATAATCGATATAACTTATAAGTGATTTAAGAAATTATTTTTAATTTGTAAAAATCAAAAATGTTTTAATATTGATGTATATTACACAAAAATCACATCCATTTATAGTTTGGCAACTCAAATTTGTAAAAATTAAACAAAAATTTAGTCAAGATATCATGGGACCAGCATTATGTGTAAAGATTGAACACTGACGATTGTACACGATGTATTCAAAGTGAATGCTTTCCAAACTTGTTAAAATTACCATAATACCCCCATGCGACATCTATAAAACCCCGTTCGTCCACTCAAACTTCCATATCATTTGTTATCTCCAAAAACAAACTACTCGTATACCTCATGGCGACCGCAACTGACAACATTTGCACCATAGACACCATTCAAGGACGACCATCTAACTTCTCTGAATGTTCGTCGCTTTCATCCGTCTCTGACACTGGAGAGTTTACACGAAATAACAGTGGCAGACCCCGGAAATGGAAAAAGCTTATGAAAAAGCTGGTTAAAGAAAGCAAGAAACGTTTGTATGGATCTTCGAAGCCTTCGGTGTATTCTTACGATGCCGTTAGTTACTCCCTCAACTTTGATGACGGGAATAGCAGCGATGATTATTATTCATATCGAGTTGGATGTTTGTCCCAGGTTTTAGTTGAATGATCTTGAGGTTAGTCAGCGTGGCGGCATCATGCATGTATATAGGCTATAGTAGAGATGGTGTCATTTGTTGTATGAGTTGTGAGATACGACTTAGATCTTGTAGATGATTAACCATATATATAGGTGTCAAAGCAGTAGAAATAGTCAATTTGTATTTTAGACGTGTAAATCAAGTCTAAGGATTTGGAAGTTTACAAGATATATGAATAATATGACAATGATATTTTGTTGAATATCAACTCTTTTAAGGTGTTTTTAATTCACGGATAAAATATTTAAGTAAAGAATTATAATTAATTTGAAGAAGTTGTATTTGAAATTGAAATTAAAATTGAAAATTTAGGATTTTGAATCCGGATGGAATTTGAATTTCTAATGATTTTAGATTTTTTTGTAACTAAAATAATTAAAGTAAAACTGTTATTTCCGTTCTTCAGATTTGGTTAATTATGCCACTTTTGTCTTTTTCTATTTTTTTTTTTTTGATAATAAGAGCCTTTGAGGTTTCACGACTCATGTTAGTTTCTTTCAAATCGTTAATTCCGCCTATTTGCTAACATTAACTAAGAGGCATTTTTTTATTTTACATACTTGGATGAGCAATAATAATATGGCAAACCTCAATGACACTTTTATAAGATTAATATTAAGATATTTAACCATTTCAATATAACTTATTACAAATTACTTAATGACGATTACCTCATGCATTACTAAAATATATAGAATCACTTTTTTAGGGTTTTTTTAAAGTTAATTTTCGGGTTTTAATTATTTATTTAAATATCCATTCTAATCTTTTACTCTTTTTTATCTTTTTATTTAATTAAAGCTTTGTCACTTTTATATACTCATAGTTGCGCATATTTGTGATGTGCGGCCTTGAATGAGCTTCCCTTGGTTTATGCGTTCGGAGTTCAATATCTATTAGAGATAGACAAGTTTTTGAAGTGCTTTAAGAAATAGGGTTGGCACGGTTCGGTTTTTTGGCGAAACCGAAGTAAGCGGCCTTTTGAATATACAGCCGTTTGGTTTTTTGATTTTCGATTTTTTGTTATTTTTTGTTTCGGTTCGGTTATAGTCGTTTTTTTTAATTATGTGTAGACATTGCAAATATATATATATATATATATGAAGATGTTGATTTTAAGCTTGTAAGAACGTATTAGAGTATCATAAATATATTAAATACAAAAAACAAAAATAGACGCATGTTACGTGCAACCATACGAATACAAAATTGCTTGAGTAATAGGGTTTAAAATAACAAAGTTCTTAATCAAAAAACACTAAAAGTTTATTCTTAATCTTCATTAATCATCTTGTTCATCTTCAAAAAAGTTTAATACCAGTCTTCGTCACCTTCATAATCTTTATCACCAACAATTGGTTCAGTTCATTTTTTTCGATTTTTGTGAAATGGCACCAAACCGAAACCGAAAATTTGGTTTTCCAAAAAATAAAAATTAACCGTCTGCTAATGCTTCGATTTAGTTTTTTTGATTCGATTTTTTCAGTTAATTCGGTTTTCTACTCACCCTTAATAAGAAACAATCGAAAATTGTCCATGCATGCCATTATTCTTGTAGAGCCCACTCAAGTTTTTAAGTATTTTGTATTGGTTAGCTTAATTCACGATTGTTTATATGTTTTTGTTTAGTTCATGTATGTTTGGGACCGAGCCCTTTTTGTAAACAAGCCCATTGGGCCAATATGAATGGAAGATGCATGCCATGCAACACTAACCTTTTGTATAATTCAAACTTCTCTCTCTCTCTCTCTCTACCTTATTCCCTCAACAACTCTTTCTTACCTTTTATAGTAAATAATCAAACACTCAAGATCCGAGATCCTTTTATGCTGTAAGTGATTTCCGATAGCTTACAACAAGGATTGATTCAAGAACAAGTTGTGAGATCCGTTATAAGGAACTTCAATTCTTACCTCGTTATGGTGACTCTGGAGGGCTCGAAATGAGCTGACTTTTGATCATATATAAAACGAGTTCAGTTGCGAAACTGGTCGAATTTGTAGGGCCAATCTTCTATATTGTTTTTAGGATTGCGTATGTCGTTTTAGTTTGCTTTTGGTCGGTGTTTTACGTACTCGGTGCGTTTATTTTGTAAGTTTATTATGTAAACTTTGGAGAAATGGAGACCCTATAAAAGGGACACTTTACCATTTCTCCAAACTCCAACTCTTTCACAACTCTTGGAAATAAAAAGAAGTTCTCTCTCCACTTCTCCTTTTTCTCTCTTTTACATAAACAAACTAAGATCCGAGTGTCGTTAGTGATTTCCGCTAACCAACAACACGGATTGATCAGAGTCAAGTCTTGAGATCCATCTAGAGAACCTACAAGTGGTATCAGAGCTTTCGGCTCGACTTTTTGTGGTTTTCGGGTCAAACTTTTCGAATTTTGATCTTAGTTTTTGTTGGATTTGAGGTTGATTTCGTGTTATTTATCTCTTTTGGAATCCCTTTCACCTTAGAAATACACAAGAATCACTAAATCTAACTTTTTAGTACTTTAAATTTTTGTGTATGTGCTCAGATTCGGCTTAAAAACTCAGATCTAGGCCGATTTATTAATTTTTAGACTAAAGTCTTTTTTGGAAGTTAGGGTGTTATATTCCCAAAAAAAAAAAAAATTGCATCGGGTACTGTAGCAGTCGCTTCCGAGGTATTGTAGCAATCTTCGAGTACTGTAACAATCGCAACGCCGAGGTATTGTAGCAATCGTTTCGCTTCGCACGGGGGTACTGTAGCAATCGTTTCTCTTCGCACGAGGTACTGTAGCAATCGCTTCGCACGGGTACTGTAGCAAATCGTTTCGCTTCACACGGGGGGGGGGGGGGTACTGTAGCAATCGTTTCACTTCGCACGTGTACTGTAGCAATCGCTTCCCATCGGGTACTCTAGCAACTCATGCGAAACACTGTAGCAACTCATGCGACACACTGTAGCGACTCGGTACTGTAGCAAAAAAAAAACAAAGAAAAAAAGAAAAACCTTAAATTTCTTTTCTTTTTCAAAAAAAAAAATGTCTTACGAACCTGAGCTTGGAGGAAATCTGGATATGGGAGAAAGCCGAAAGAAAATATTAAAAGAAGAATTCAACATGTTTATACATATTAAAGGAGAATCGGTTGCCTCTCTCATCAACAGATTTGAGTCACTCGTCTCCAAAATGAGTAATGTTGGTATCATCAATGGTTTGTTTGAGATCAACATGAAGTTGTTGAATTCACTACCTTACACATGGAACATCAATGTGGTTACCATCAAAAGAACCACAAATCTGTATACCATGACACTCTCCGAGTTGGCTTCTACCATCAAGTCTTTTGAAATAATGGAAGATAAGCTCCAAATAAACAATCAGTCCAAGGAAAATAAAGTTGGGTCAAGTAATAAAGTTTGGACAAGTGCTGTCGGTAAAAGCAATCATGCATGTCCTATCATTCCCGACACATCACCAGTCGATGAGATAAAT
Source organism: Bidens hawaiensis (assembly GCF_021521415.1). NCBI lineage: Eukaryota > Viridiplantae > Streptophyta > Magnoliopsida > Asterales > Asteraceae > Bidens > Bidens hawaiensis. Next base: position 44,367 of record NW_027498941.1, read on the forward strand.
CACAATCTGTGCACTCAAGCTTGCATAAATAAGGTTACATATTATAGATATCTTCATGACGAAGTTTTGAAAGAAAATGCAAAACTTCGTCAATTAAATGCTGAATATGTAAAGGCTGACAAGATCTACGGTGAAAAGATTAAAACTCATCATGTGAGTTTTAATTTTCAATTAAGAATTGATCCGACCATGTGAAAAATGATAGTACATTGGTATGCAATGATCTTAGCGCATGAAAAGAGTAGATCAAAAGTCCACAAAATCATTCATAGATGTGTAGGTAGGCTTGACAAACAAGTAAGTGTCGGGTGATATAAACCTAAATTCCTGCCGGTATTAGTGGATATACGATTGTGAGGCGGTTGCATGATTCCATGAAGTCATATTCATGAAGGCAGAAATGTAATTATACATGTCATACCCAAGCCTCTATTTACCCTATCACAGTTGTCTTATGAAATAAGTGTCAATTTTTAATCTTTATTTGAGTCAAGAAAAGCCTCATAGAAAGGCAAGAAAAAGAAAAACAAAAGAGTCAAGAAAAGAAAAAGAAAAACAGAAAAACAAAAGAAAAATCAAGAAAAAGAGTCGAAAAAAAGTCTATCTTAGGATTTTGACTTCTGTTTTATTTCTTCATTTATTTTGATTCAAGCCTTGGACTTTCTCTGTTTGTAGTCATACAAGACCTGATTGTTAAGGCCCTGAATCTTCTGCTTTCTTTTAATCTTTCTAGATTGAGTCAAGTGTGCAAAAATAAAGCATAAAGTATCAAGTATGTTAATAAGAGTACTGTGATCAAATAAGAAAGGTTTAAGTCAAGTTGAGGTGATATGTCAACACAAAGTAAGCCCGAGATATGATGGAATCAGTAACATGTCTGATTAAGTGGGGACCACATAAGCACCGTGCCTAATTGTACTTTAAACGTATCACTTTGGCATCAAAACACTTGTCAGGTTAAACAAATGGACGATATCTACATTCGGTGATGAAATTGTGACACAATAATATCAAGATGGAAACACGATCTAGGACTTTGCAAATCAATATGATTCCATGTTGTGATCTTTCTCACAAAAATATTAAAATCGTTAGAAAATTCTGTAAATATTATTGATATATAATATTAATTTCATCTTTACTCCTATCTTTTATTGTTTATTTTGATTTGATTTTATTTTAGTTTCAACTTCAAAATGTTATGTATATATTTTTGTTATTTTTAAAATATATGAAAATGCCAAAAATATTTTAAATTTGTATTATGTTCGTACATATTTTGTTAAACTTTGTTTCATTCAAAATCATGTGTTTTGTTGTCAAGGTCGTTCATGCAAAGTTCGTTGAAAATCTGGGACTTAAACAAATCATTTACAAGTTGAGGGACTGAAATTGGGAGGGCCTATGAACGATTTCTTCTTGACCGTCCAGAGGGTCTGCGAGCGAATCTTATCGTTCTGAGTTTTGTGCAGCTATACATGGACAGGTAGATCAAGATCAAGTCTGCTTGGAGTTGCAGATATTGAAGCGCTTAAAAGAAAACGAGAACGTGAAAGTTGGTGGTTGAACCTAAAGATGAACTGATTGTTTCTGAAGACAAGGAAAGAAACCAGTCGGCTCAAAGAAGGCAACAAAAGAAAATTAGATGTCGAGCCTCCCGCATCTGATGTTTCTAAAATTTGCTGATGCCGATCCTCCCAGAAAATAAGATTGAAGTTCAAGTCTACAAGATTGGAAAATAAAGAATTGTCCGAGATCCAATCTGGTTCAAGATCCTGGATCAAGACAAGTACTAGTTTCAAGAAATAAAGACGAAGCAAAGAACTTAATGAAGGTTCCTCGACATACTCAATCCTAGAGGGAGATTGTAGGGCCAATATTTTTATATTGGTTTTAAGATTTTGTATGTCGTTTTAGTTTGCTTTTGGTCGGTGTTTTACGTACTCAGTACGTTTATTTTATAAGTTTATTATGTAAACTTTGGAGAAATGGGGACCCTATAAAAGGGACACTTTACCATTTCTCCAAACTCCAGCTCTTTCACAACTCTTGGAAATAAAAAGAAGTTCTCTCTCCACTTCTCCTTTTTCTCTCTTTTACATAAACAAACTAAGATCCGAGATCCGAGTGTCGTTGGTGATTTCCGCTAACCAACAACACGGATTGATTCGAGTCAAGTCTTGAGATCCATCTAGAGGACCTACAGAATTGAAGATGTTAAACTCCTGGGCTTTCTTTGAGTAAGAAATCGTGTGAAGTTTTGGTGCTTTGAGTTTTTAAGATAGGCATAGGTTTAATCTCCATAGCATAGGAGTTTGACGTGGCTTTTTCTTTGATGTTTATATTGATTGTGTAAATATTTGAGGTATTTGGTGTTGCTAGCCGGCCATGCAGTTATATAAAAATTCTGTTGCTTGTTAAAAAAAAGATGTTAAATCAGACGCTACATCTTTTCTTAAATATAAACTACGCATTCAGTCAACACAAATATTTGACATAAGTTTTTTACCCTCAGATGTTACAAAAGATGTTAAACTATATCTATAACATAAAAAGAAAATACTTTATAAATAAACAATGCAATGAATAAGAAATAATATAACATAAATGAACCATTAGACCTGAAAAAAAATAAAAAACACATATTAGTAAAAGATTTTGTAATATTAATTGAAAACTAAGTTTACAAATACATACTAACTTTAAACTGTATCACATTAAGTTTTCGAAAATCTCTTTGTAAACAGCTTTATTTAATTTTTTTAAATGTTCCTAATTGTTCTAAAGAATGTTTTTTTTCTTTTTTCTTTTATAGTGTTTTTTATAAATAATTTTCAGAAATATCTATATTTTTATAGCATTTTTCATGTCATTTCTTAATAAATAAATAAATAAAACTTAAAGAACATTCGGTTTGATCACCATTCACCGGCTCTTTTTCTTTCCTCAAGAGTAAATTAAATCATTGACAAAGTGGTTAATAATTGGAATAAATAGACTTAATCATGGAGTTAATTGCATTAATTTGAATAAATAGATTTAATTGCAGAATTAATTGAATTAAATTGGAATGCTTATTTTAATTTAGTGGATTAAAAATATTTATGAATATGTGGAAATTATTGATATGAAAATATGATTACATGGAATCCTATGTGGATAGGCTAGAATAAGGACATGTGGAGAGAATCATCTTGATTTAATATATTAGTAAGAGATTTTAACTATTTCTGTTAACATTGCCAGAAAAAATTGACTTTCCCTTTGAAATTTCTTCTCAAAATGCCGATGGTAATCCTTGAGTTTCATGCTCAAGCTGGCTTAGTTGCAGATTCATAAGAGCACGACTATCACTCTCCTCAATTACTAAGTTTTCAGCATTCACGCTTGCTCCGTAAATCTAATGTCAAAGGAAACCTTACATTATACATAGTTGTATAACTTGAATAAAAAGATTGATAGAAATGATACATGAAAACTAATCAAGTATGTACACATAGAATTAATTAGGTATCAAGGGACACAAGATTTACCTTTTTGTAGAGATCAATGTTTTGTTGATGTATCAAGCTCCCCTGTGTGATTAAGAACACAAAAAAAAAAGCCCAGATATGGTTAGATTTTCTTATTAGATGAACTTTTTGTGATATAGAAATGAAGAATAAACCGAACACACCTTTCTTGTCAGATCTTGTATCTCCTCTATTAAAAGTTCATCCTGCAACCATTTAGCCCAAAAGTGTGTGGAATCAATTAATTAGCAATTAATTAGCTGTAGTGACTATTCAAAGGGCCAAACCAATTTTTATTGTGATGTTTTCTAACTAAATCATAAGTAATAAAAACCTGTTTTCAAATTTGTGAAAATAGAAGTGCAAGTTTAAGGCCATTAAGAACATAGAATTAATGTGTTTTATTATCTTTATACAAAACTAAAAACTTTCCAACCTTAGACATACGTATTATACCTTCTTTGAACTAATGCATCGCAAGCTCATTTCAAGCTGATTCTCTAGGCTTTTCAGGTCATCAAGACCCATATTGCTGATTTCTTCTCCCATCACCTGCCTAATATTAACAAAGAATAAAATTAACATGAAGTGTTTTTTAAAGTAATGCATGCCGGTGGATAATTTAAATCACACAATACACTGTCCATCTTTGAGTCTAATGCAAATGAATACAGTACCAATGAAATCATTAGAAATGAAAATTAAATACAATTTACCGATGAGCTACTTGCAGAGTCTCTAGTTGTTTCTTCAGTGTTGATGCTTCCATTTGCTAGAGCTAGCAATTGTTTATATTAGTGATAAACTTAAATATATAATTATAGAAACAGGATCAAATACATTTTAGTTTTAACATAAAAACAGTGAGAACCAATTTGCTGTTATTATTAGGTTTATTTTTATAGGTGTTTGTTGTTATATTTTGCTCGTATTTGCTAATGTTCGATTATAAGACGTTATAAATATTTGCTTATTTATATTTTGTTGTTAATATTAGATTTTTTCTTTTGCTATTATAAGTATTTGCTGTTATTATTTTGTTTTTTGATTTTGTTTCTTTTGTTGTGATTTTTAGGGTTTTTTTTCTTTGTTATTATAAATAATTGTTTATGTAGATTGGTATTGTTTCTTACATTCTTATTTTTTTATAAATTGGTATTATTTCCTACGTTCTCATGTTAAGATTAAAATGTACATGAATCTTTCCTTATAATTATAAATATAATGTGTACCACTAAAAGCATAAAGAGTTAAAATATTACAATGATCAAATTATTTGTATAATGAGGGTCTTAACGGATTTTAAAATTGGAGTTCTTTTCGTAAAGTAAAAATTAACTTTTTACCCAGGATTGTAACATGTGGGAGCATGGCAACAACACATTTTTTGTATTACGATAATGCACAAAATCAACATATATGAGTTGAAGTGAGTTTGAGGGAAAAGGGAACTATCCCAAGCATAGTGATTCTTTTTCTCCGGATCGAACCTAGAAAAATAGAAAAAGCTTATAACCCTAACTTTTAGGCCCCCTCTTGAAATTGGGTCCCTAGCTTCAACTTATTTCTTGTGCATAGACCATTCGTGTGTGATTATAAAACTGTCCTAGCTAGTTGTCGTATAATATACCCAGAAACAACTATTCACTACGATTTTGATTAGTGTATATGGACATAAAGGATTCTAAAGTTTCATTATTCTAAAATGATTAGTAAGATAAGAAGAATGTTTTCGGTTTAATTTGCATCTTATGTGTGACAAAATGTGCAAACAAAATTAATTAAGTGATCATTCAATTTGTAATCTATAAGTACATAATGTTTATTTATATGTTAAATTACTTGAAGGTGGATTAAGAAGTAAGACTAAGGGTCATTAAAAAAAGAAAAAGAAAAGAAAGATGTAAGAGAAAGGGGGAATTGTACCTTAGCCTCTGACGTAGAATTCAACAGTTGATTGTTGTCTTCTTTTGATCTGATATAGCGTTGAATCACCGATTTCATGCTGAAATATCATATAAAATATAAGACAGAATTACAAATTTTGTCCTTTAAACATAGTTGATTTACGGATCAGATCCTTCGAAAAGCTTACTTTCAGGAGGTGTCCTTTATATAACATGTTTCATTGCTTTTCGTCCTTTAGACTAACTGATAATCCAATTCATCTGTTAAGTGATAGCAGGTGCAAGTCATGTGATGGGCAAATAGGTAATTTCAACATTTTCTATATTAAAATAAAAATAATTAAAATTAAAATTTAAATTTAAAAAGACTAATATAAATAAATGGTGGACCCCACAAGTCTTCATCTCCAACCGCATCACCCTAACCTTAAATCTTCCCCAGCTCCATTTTTCCGATGAGGGAGGGTGAGATAGAAAAACTACGGTTTTCGGTGGTCGTAGCATATACCCCGTCATCGTTTCAAACCCTCCCTTCGTTTCTATCATCCAAACCCAAAAATCAGAGATTCCGGTGACCCAGGCCTCTCCGTCGTAAGTAGTTTCAAAGATGAAGAAACACTAATTGACCCCGGGCAGATTATGGATAATCTGGGGGTTAAATAGATGTTTCCCACGAGGGGTTAGGTCCGGCAAAGATGGTTCTTCTGATGACCTGCAAAATAGACACCGTGAGCTCGTCACTAAGAAGGGGGGGGGGGGGGTACCTCCTTGTGACCACCCTCCGGCGTGAGAATCAGACTAGATTGCTCTTGAATATAAGTGTATATTAAGATATTGCTAGAGAAGATAAGATAATGAGATATCAGATAACGTAATGTAGTGTGATGTGATCATACCATTCCAAGGTGTTAGAGTATTTATAGCCGAAGGTAGGTTTCCAAGCAGGTACAGCCGGCTGAATAGTATTCCTGTTCTGCCAACTGTGGGCTACGCACGTGCCATGCTGGTGGTTGGTGGGTAGACAGCGGCTGATAGTGACCAGGCCGGCTGTGTACTATTCCTGTTCCACCAACTGCATGCTATGCACGTCCTCCGACAGGTTGGTGAGTAGGTAGCGGCTGATAGTGACATACAGTACAAGAGCGTGCTGCTCGTCATACTGTTGTCAGTGAGCTGTCGTATCTTTGGTCAGATCTTTTGTCCATACCTCGTCAGGTACAGTACAAAAGATCCTCCAGTATCGTACGGACTGGCTCATTTGTGCGGGAGTGTTCCCGGCTTTGTGCGGGAGTGTTCCCGGCTTGCTCATTCCTTCTTCAGGTGACATTACTGAATTATATAAGAGTTAAGTGCCTTGTGCGTGTAGCCTTGCTGCGCGAGTAGCCTTCCCTGATGGCTAGTATCCGTTGCTGCGGGAACAGGCGGAGTACGTCGACCATTGGGAGGCTTTTTTTGCGGGAACAGCTTGCGTACTGCGCGTAAGGACGTCACGTCTCTGAGCATGGTGGGTCCTGCGGATCCAGTTGGTTTCTGCGCAGACGTCTCTTCAAGGTGAGTCGCGAGTTTAGCCTTTGCGCAGACGTCCCTGTTGAAGGTGAGTCTTGCGGGTTCAACTGCGCAGACGTCCCTCTTTGAGGCGAGTCTTGCGGGTCCAACTGGGCTCTGCTGGGACCTACCTCTTCAAGTCCCCCCAGTCCAATGTTCTTCTCATGAATTGTTAATAAGTGAGGTGAACTTTTGGACTTAAGCAAAGGGTTTTGAAAAAGGTTTTAGTTTTAAGGTTTTCCATGGGGATTCTTCCCGCGGAAGTCCTAATGTCACGTGAAGAAATTCCCGACTTTTCTGCTTGATCTTTGGGTATGATGCGGGTAGGTCTGTAACTTCCTCGCAAGTCAGGAGCGTTGGGTTCCACTTGTATAGATTCTCCCTGAGGTTTTGGTAGTTTTGAACATAGTGATCAATTATGTTAAAACAACCAATTCCATCTTGGAGCTTCAAACAATCTAGTTCTCGACGTTCCCGCTATGCGGGGATGTTATTCCCGTTTCCGCAAGCGTGGCCCAGAAGATCCTTCTTGGTTTCAATTCCCTGCGGAGTGCTAGGTATGTGAAGGGCTTCGCCTTGACACTGTACCCGCACTCGTCTTATAGTTACTTTACTTCCAAGGTATTCCTGGCTTCAATTCCCTGCGGGTGTTAAGTATGTGAAGGGTTTTGCCTTGACACTGTACCCGCACCCGTCTTATAGTTACTTGGTTGCCGAGGTATTCTTGGCTTCAATTCCCTGCAGGTGCTAAGTATGTGAAGGGTTTTGCCTTAACACTGTACTCGCACCTGTCTTATAGTTACTTGGTTGCCAAGGTAAGGGGTATAGTCCCGCTTACTTTTGAATCTTTTTGAATCTTTTTGAAATTCGAAGAGTTGGTGAAAGGATAAGAACAGTCCAAACTGTTGAAACGTCGTCCGACGGTTTCTTCTGACAGTGTCAGGACGTGCAGGAAGTTATGACGACGTGACAGTATATGGTCATTCCAGACGCTTTTTCAGGCGCGTGGGCGCGAGTTTTCGGGCGCGTGGCCGCGAAGTTTATGGCACGCGTCCTGTCAACAGCTGTTGCCAGCTTGCTTTTTCCACGTGTCATAGTTTCATTACACCAGCGTTTTCCTCTCTCTTCCGCATTAAATTCATCGCATTCATTGCGATGAGTATATAAAGGGAGGAGAGGTTGCATCTCAACTCACAGTTTCACCTCTCTTCTTCTTCTAAACGATTTCCGGCGAATACTCTTAACTTTTCTGTCGAGCATTCTCCTGAAATCGTTCTTCTTTACATCCCAAACATGTCTTCTGTTCATGATCTTGAGGCTACCGCCGAGGAGTCTGACGTGTATGCAGAGAATCCGTCGTCCACGTCGGACAAGGATGACAAGAGTACTGCTGGCGAGTGCCAGTGTGCTCTTCCGGTCGACCTCTATCAGTACGTCGTCACGAAGTTATGCTCGAGCCTTTCGAGCCTGAGTTTCCTGCACCTCATCAGACGGTGTACGATGCCCCCAAGGGCAAGATAGGGGTGTACGCTGCATTCTTCGTCTATGGGAATCTCAGGTTCCCATTGACGAAGTTTGTATACCGTGTTCTGGAGAGACACGGTGTGCATCTGACTGAGGTACACCCAATGGCGATCGCCAAGATCCGCCATTTCGAGTGGGTGTGTCTCATTCTGGGTGTGGAGCCCCATGTTGACCGCCTGAAGACCTTCTATTCCTGGAGGTGCATCCAGGGGTAGTATACCTTGGTCAATCGGATCAAGGGTTTGAAGATCTGCGCTACCGAGCGCAGTCTTCGATCTTGGAAGCTGGAGTTCTTCTATATCTCCGCTCGCGTCGTCCCCATAGCAATGACGTTCAAGAACGGGAGAGCTCTCCCGAACCTTCACGCCTCCAACTACCAGGAGGCGGAATGGTTCTCCAAGGTTTCCCGGATCCAGTCTCCGGTTTACCGCTTTGCGGAGTCCGGGATGGTGATGCTCGGGATGAGCCGGGTGTGGAAGGAGGCGTCACAGATTCCCATCGTCCTTCAATACGGTTTGAACTCTGTCCCTTACGGTATGCTTCATATTATCCGTTAATTTAGGGTTTTTGTTCTAACCGTTTTTTCTTTTTGTTTTCAGAGGGAAACGACTTGCAGTCTCTCCTGCAGCCGCGGGAGAGTGATGGTCCCGCTCGGATGGGTACTCGTGCTCTAGATGAGAACGAGTTGCCCATCCTTGAGCAAACGGCGGATCGGTTCGTGGAGGTCTACCCGCCGGGCCACCCGATTCTAAGCGCCACGCGGCCAGGTAAGGAGTTGTTTAACCCTAGACCTGTCAATGCTCAAACCTCTGCTGGAATTCCTCTAATCTTGTCAACTTCTGATGAGGAATCCGCAGATGGTCCATTCTTCGTGAGGAAGAAGAAGGCTGCTGGCGGGAAGGGGAAGGCGAAGGTTGCCTCCACTGCCGATCCGGTGAATCGGTCTGACTCAGAGACCGAAAGCGAGGAGGTGGCGGGGAACACTGGTGGTGTTGAGATCACTGCTCCGGAGGTTGAGACGGCTGTCACCTCCGGGCAGCCCAGTACAGCGACGGTGACCGGCGTAAAGAGGCCGGTTCCATCGGGTTCGTCCCCGCCTGTTCGTACCTTCAAGCTCAAGAGGACTCGTAAGTACAAACTTCCTTTAATTTTAACTTCATATCTTTCCGCCATTATGCTTATATATCTTGTCTTCGTGTAGGCGTGGATGCTACCGCATTCCAGGGTGGAGCGGGGAGGAGCACCTCCGGACCCATGATGGTAGGTTTGGTCAACCTACCTGAGGCGATGACCCAGGCGGCTGCGCCTGCTTCAGTTGGTTCAGTTGCTCACTCGGTTGAGGCAACTGCTCCAACTGTGACGACGTCTCCGCCGGTTGTCAGTGCCATATTCACTGATTGTTTCACTGAGCCGGCGGTGAGTTTTTCTGTGGTCTCTTCCGCAGCAACGACCGCGGTTGTGAGTTCACCTCCGGTGAGTTCACCTCCGTTGGTCTCTACCACGGCGGCCTCCGCCATGCCTCCTCCGGCGCCGGCGACAACGGCCGGTCCTTCAGGTATGTCCGGGGTTGCGGCGTCTAGCCAATCTCTGCCTCCTTCCCATCTGCCTGACCTCTTGGATGGATATCCGTTAGGTTCGGGTGATGGGTTTGGCGGCTACAGGTCTGTCGTCGACCCTACAGGTGCGTAGGGTTATTTTGGCCTGTTATGTATTTGTTTTTTTTATCATCTTTTCCTAACTGCTTTTTGTTTTTGTAGTGTCGTATTCGAATGAGGTGTTTGTTCCGCGGTGGAACATCCGCCGGGGAACCACCTGTAACACCCCGACCGATGGCGGATTATACATCGGGGCGCTAAGAATTGTTTCATTACTCGTGACACTATTTGGGTGTCAATATTTAATAAATACATTTCATTGCGCATGCGCATAACACACCATAAAGTAACATAAATCACATCATAACTCATAATATTCAAATACATAAATTTGTCTTGTTATATTTTAAACTAGGTCCAAAGTAAAAGAAAACATCCTACGTGTCCTCGAGTTTCCAAAAGCAGCTACAGCAAACCTGAACATGTGTTAAAATAAAACGTCAACACTTGCGTGTCGGTGAGAAATCATGTTTAATAGATATACATAGATAATAACAAAGCACTGCGCGCAACATGTGTATAACTGGTGTTCAACATAGTGTGTAAACAGATTGTGATCAAGCCTAAATAGATCATAGCTCATAGTTCATAGCGTGCTCCAAATCGAGCAAAAACAAATAATCATTCGTGTATGTGCAAAGAAAACAAGAAAATCGTAACGATAGGTCTCCCGTGTTTATCTAATGGATCCATGAAAACTTCGGAATAGGCCGATCAAAGCGGTTAATGATCAACACATACAAATATACAACACTAGTAAACGTCCATAACACATGGGTTTTGCGCACATAATTTCATAAATAAGTTTAAGACTCAAGTTGTACGAACACATGAACATCCCAAAAACGTTAAAAATAAAAGGGGATTAGGTACGAGATTACTCACTTGTAAAAGATGCGTTGAAAGATAATGCAAGAACCAACTTTTAAACAAGCGAAAGTTAACCTATAAATAAGAGGTTATTGGTTTAACGATTGGTTTTTTTTATGTCTTGAATATATGCAAGTCACTTAAACAAATTATTAAAAAAAAGGACTATATATTATATATTTACCGAGATTTCTGGGCAGAAAAGAAGAGAAGACGGATTGCAAAGAGGGGAGTGTTTAAATGTTTGAGTGTAGTGTTTAATTATCCAAGAAATTAGTTTTATTTATAGGAAAACCCTAGGGAACACATCCCTAGAATTGGGGAAAAAGATCTTATCAAATCAAAGCAAAAGATATCAAAAGCAAAAGATATCACAAGCAAAAGATATGGTGGCAGCTGCAGGGGATGGGGGAGGCTGACAAGTTACTGTTCATAGCATGGGAGGGGTCAGTCAAAGTACTGTTCAAGACATGGAAAAGAAGATTTTAAAAGATTATGCCAGTTACTTTTTCTGACAACCAAGAGGGTTGGTAAGCAAGCTGCGCCGAAAGTGACATTTCGGACAGATGTCAGATCTGGCCTACTGTGCCCATACCTTGGCAGGTATAGCACAGAAGATGAGATATTTCAAAAGCATACAGGCTGGCTTAAACTGGAGAAAAGACTTAAGTGTCTAGCGCGAGAAGGCTTGAGTGCGCGAGGGCGAAGGCAGACAGAACAATCCTTAGCGTGCCGCGGGAAGAACTACAATCCTTGGCGCGTCGCGGGAAGAACTACAATCCTTGGCGCGCCGCGGGAAGAACTACAATCCTTTGCGCGCCGCGGGAAGAACTACAATCCTTTGCGCGCCGCGGGAACAGTTCGCCTCGCGTATCGCAGGAACAGCTGGTCTTCACGCAGGCTTCCTTGTAAGGAGTCTGGCGCTTGGAGCTGCACAGACATCCTTAGGCGGGAAGAACCAAAGGACAAGCAAAGAGTTAAGAGAAAAAGGGGTTCAAGGCTTAAGGGTTAAGCAGAGGGGCGGGACGGCGACAAGAGAGAAAAAGGGGCGGGACGGCGGAAAGGAATTATTATTATTATCATTATTATTATTAGTAATATAAATATATATATATATATTTGATAAATTTATAAAGATTATAATCAAATTTTAAATCTTAAAATCGGATCCGTAAACGGGTACCTGGGTCGGGTCGGATTTGGGCAGTTGTCACAGTCTCCCCTACTTTAAGAAATTTCGTCCCGAAATTTATCTCGAAGTAGGATGCGCAGAGAAAAGGTGCGGGTATTTGATCTTCATTTGATCTTCCCTTTCCCAAGTGAACTCGGCTCCGCGCTTGGACTCCCAGCGAACTTTGACAATAGGGATGCGACTGCGCTTGGTTTGCTTCACCTCGCGATCCATAATCTCAATAGGCTTCTCAACGAAATGCATAGACTCATCAACTTGAACTTCATCAAGTGGTATGTGGAGGTTCTTGTCAGCTAAACATTTCTTGAGATTGGATACATGGAACGTTGGATGCACATTGCTGAGCGCGGGCGGCAGGTCCAGTTTGTAGGCAACCTTTCCCACTCTCGCAAGAATCTTGAACGGACCAACATAACGAGGTGCAAGCTTACCTTTCTTCCCAAAGCGGACAACACCCTTCCAGGGCGACACTTTGAGGAGAACAAGATCACCAACTAGAAATTCGAGAGGCTTCCGCCTGCGATCTGCGTAACTCTTCTGCCGGCTTCTGGCAGTCAGCAGATGATCACGGACCTTGGCGATTTTATCGGTTGTCTCTTGAACTAGTTCGGGTCCTGTGATTTGAACTTCACCCACTTCGTTCCAACAAATCGATGAGCGGCACTTTCGACCGTAAAGTGCTTCAAATGGGGCCATACCGATGCTGGAATGATAGCTGTTATTATAAGAGAACTCGATCAGAGGTAGGTGTGAATCCCAATTACCTCCAAAATCAAGAACACAAGATCGAAGCATATCCTCAAGGGTTTGGATGGTTCGCTCGGACTGTCCGTCAGTCTGAGGATGATATGCAGTACTCATGTCCAAACGAGTTCCTAACGCAGATTGGAGAGACTTCCAAAAGCGAGATATAAAACGGCCATCGCGATCGGATATTATGCTCAAGGGAGTACCATGACGGCAGACAATTTCTTTAACATATAGATGCGCAAGTTGTTCAACACGGTAGGTTTCACGAATGGGCAGAAAGTGGGCAGACTTGGTCAATCGATCCACTATTACCCAAATGCTATCATGTTTGCTTGCGGTCGAGGGTAACTTGGTGATAAAGTCCATTGCTATACTTTCCCATTTCCACGTAGGAATTTCTGGTTGTTCGAGCAAACCAGATGGGCGTTGATGTTCAGCTTTTACCTTAGAACAAGTTAGGCATTTAGCTACGAACACAGCAATATCCTTTTTCATACCGGGCCACCAATAAGTAAGGCGCAAATCTTTGTACATTTTGTCAGCGCCAGGATGAATGGAATACCGAGTTTTGTGCGCTTCACTCAGTATGTCAGTGCGATGAATCTCATCATTGGGAATCCAGCTGCGATTGAGATAACAGAGAGTTCCATTCAGGTTAGGGACTAGATGCGCTTCCGCACCACACGCTAACTCGGCGCGTAGGTTGCCTTGGCTGATCGATGCGCGCTGCGCGTCGCGAATTCGCGATTCAAAATTGCTTTGGATCGGCGCGAAGTGAAGCTGCGTGCGCGGCAAAATACAGTTGAGTTGACTGGGTTTGCGGCTGAGCGCATCGGCTACCACATTAGCCTTTCCAGGATGATACCGGATCTCACAATCGTAATCGCTGATGAGTTCGTTCCATCGGCGTTGTCTCATGTTAAGTTCCTTTTGATCAAAAATGTGCTGAAGGCTTTTATGGTCGGTGTAAATGATGCACTTAGTACCATAGAGGTAGTGTCTCCAGATTTTTAAGGCAAATACAACTGCGCCAAGTTCGAGGTCGTGAGTCGTATAATTCTTTTCATGAATTTTGAGTTGCCTTGACGCGTAAGCGATAACCTTGCCTCGTTGCATAAGTACACAACCGAGACCTTGGTTGGAGGCATCACAATAAACGACAAGGTCGTCAGTACCCTCTGGTAACGTTAGAACAGGAGCTTCGCACAACTTTCGCTTGAGCGTTTGAAAGGCTTCTTCTTGCTTCGAGCCCCAAATATACGGTTTGCCTTTGTGCGTTAAAGCTGTTAAAGGCAAGGCGATTTTTGAGAAGTTCGAAATGAATCGCCGGTAGTAACCAGCTAATCCCAAAAAGGAACGGATTTCGGTAGGAGTGGTCGGTGTAATCCAGTGCTTGATTGCTTCAATTTTGGATGGGTCGACATGAATACCCATCTTGTTTACAACATGACCAAGAAACTGTACTTCGTCAGACCAAAACTCACACTTGGAGAGTTTGGCATAGAGTTGTTCGGATCGAAGCTTTTGCAACACCAACAGAAGATGTTGTTCATGGTCGGCCTTGGTTTTGGAATATACCAGAACGTCATCGATAAACACGATCACGAATTGGTCCAAGAAAGGCCTGCACACCCGGTTCATTAGATCCATGAAGACAGCGGGTGCGTTGGTTAAACCGAAGGGCATGACCAGGAATTCAAAATGACCGTAGCGGGTTCGAAAGGCAGTTTTGGGAATATCTTCTTCGCGGATACGCAACTGGTGATAGCCAGAACGGAGATCGATTTTGGAGAAACAAGAGGCACCTTGGAGTTGGTCAAAGAGGTCGTCAATACGCGGTAAGGGGTACCGGTTCTTAATGGTGAGCTTGTTCAGCTCGCGATAATCGATACACATGCGAAACGAACCGTCTTTCTTTTTAACGAACAAAACCGGAGCACCCCACGACGAAGAGCTAGGGCGAATGAATCCTTTATCGGTCAACTCTTGAAGTTGACTTGCTAATTCTTGCATTTCAGCGGGTGCAAGTCGATAAGGAGATTTGGCTACGGGGGATGCACCAGGAACAAGATCAACACGAAACTCGACTTCCCGGGCGGGAGGTAAACCAGAAAGATCTTCGGGAAAGACTTCAGGAAAGTCACGCACGATGGGGATTTCATGAAGTTTCTTCTCTCCTTCATCGTGTTTGACCACATGAGCTAAGAACGCGACACATTTCTTTCGTAAAAGTCTTCGGGCTTCAGTGCATGACATAAGTTTAAGACCGTTAGATGGTTTCTCGCCGTAGATATGAAGATCTTGACCATTTTCCCGAGGAATGCGAATCAATTTCTTGGCGCAGATTACTTCGACGCGATTTTGCGAGAGCCAGTCCATACCAATAATAACATCAAAACTTCCAAGAGGCATGGGAATGAGGTTGATTAGAAAATCGTGTTCATTAAGGTTAAGCGTGCAATCTTTGATCACGGAGTTTATTATAATTGTTTCACCGTTAGCCATTTCAACTGTAAAGTTTCCGTTTAAGTTTATTCGCGGTCGCGCAAGTTTTTGTTCAAATGCGCGAGAAATAAAACTCCTATCGGCGCCAGTATCAAAAAGTATAGATGCATATTGTCCGTTAAGTAAAAATGTACCATTAACCACGTCATTATTCGCTTGCGCTTGGTGCGCGGTTATATTAAAAGCTCGTCCGCGCGCCACTTGGTTTGAAATTTGGTTAACCGGATTAGCTTGCGTAATTTGTACTTGCAGTCTCGGGCACGCGTTCCGGAAATGACTGGGGTCACCGCAGTTATAGCACGACCTGGGTCGTGGATTATGGTATGTTGATTGTGGGTTTTGCGGGTAGGTTGGTGGTGTTTGCGCGATTGGGTTGGCGGGAAGGGCTCTACAGTACTCAGCAGTGTGACCAATACGGCCACATCGGTTGCATTGTCGACACGGGGCTTGAGTTGGGTGATGAAGTTTACAGGTTGGGCAAAAGGGTTGGTTTCCTGTGTAAGGTTTCTTAGTTGACGGGGCAGGGAGCGCGGAATTGGTTAAGGCATAGTTATGGACTACAGGGGGTGTTGGGTAGGTTGACAGTGGG
This sequence comes from Bidens hawaiensis, assembly GCF_021521415.1. Lineage (NCBI taxonomy): Eukaryota > Viridiplantae > Streptophyta > Magnoliopsida > Asterales > Asteraceae > Bidens > Bidens hawaiensis. The sequence continues at coordinate 60,416 of NW_027498941.1, forward strand.
TTAGGAGCGTGTACTGGAGGTTGGTAGGCGGGTTGCTGGACAATGAGCGGGTTGGTAAGCGCGTAGGCTTGATGATTGGGTTTGTGCCTGCGTTTGAGGTTGTTACGGTTTGAGGGTTCTGGCTTGGTTTCTGTTGGTTCTGGGACAGTCTTGGTGAGTTTGGTCTTCTCGGCTCCCCGCAGGAACAGGGTTCCTGCCCTGACATGGTTGTCGCTGAGCACAGCGGCCAACTCGATGGCGTCAGAGAGGGGTACTGGGTTCCTGGCCCATACAGAATCTTGAATTTCCATGGGGAGACCCCCAAGAAACATTTCGATGGCGCGGCGGGAAGGGGTAACTAGGTGTGGGACAAGCAAACTTAGTTCGTGAAAGCGCGTAGCGTACTCGCGCGCTTCGCCACTGTACTGTTTCAAGTTCCAAAATTCATCCTCAAGGCGCTTTACTTCGTTGGGAGGGCAGAATTCTCGAGTCAAAAGATCCTTGAATTCCTCCCAGAGCATGCTAGAAGCAGCCTCTGCGCCACGCGCGTGAGCTACTCCGTTCCACCATGTAAGCGCCCTTGATTCCAGGACACTTGAGGCGTATAAGGTTCGTCGGTCTGGAGGGCAATGGGTATGGAGAAAGGTGTTCTCAATTTTCTCGAGCCATTGGAGCATTACGGTGGCTCCTTCGAGCCCTGTGAATTTCGGAGGGTTACCCGCATTAAAGGACTTAATATTGTATCCGGAGGGGTTGGTATTATTTTGATTTAAGGCTTGGGCTATTGCGGCGGCCATTTCCTGGGAAAGACGCTGCATACGTCTGCGCGAGGCTTCTCTCCTCTGATGACGGCGAGCTGATAGCGGAGGCATTCTATAAAAGTTTTAGTTTTTGTTAATATCTTGGTATGGGAAATCGTTTTAGCGCAAAGTATATCATTGTAAAGCTTGTTTCGCGGAGTTAAATGCTATCAAATTTTGAAGTAAAATATGAATTTAAATGCAAACTTAATACAGGTAATGAATTCGATTTGAAAATCGACAATTCATGCATCACCATGACTTTTCAAATCTTCAATTTAAAATATACGAGTAAATGAGTATTGGAGGTTGACAATTCATGTATCACCATGACTTTTCAAATCTTCAATTTAAAATATACGAGTAAATGAGTATTGGAGGTTGACAATTCACGTATCACCATGACTTTTCAAATCTTCAATTTTAGAACATAAAGTTAATGGGGATTGAAAATCAACTATTCATGTATCACCATGACTTTTCGGATTTTCAATGTTAAGTCCCAACAACAAACGAATATGTAAGTAAAGAAACGAATTGAAATTTAACAATAAAAATCGAAAGATCGCGGATAAAACATGAAATCATGTGCTGCGTATGCGCAAGCATATTTTATAAATATCGAGTAATTAACAATTAGCGCGAAATCATTAGATTTTTCTCATGCGCGAGAAGGGACTCTTAGGTATTCTAGGTCGTTACGTCTAACCACCTAATCCTAGAGTCACGGAGCTCTGATACCAATCTGTAACACCCCGACCGATGGCGGATTATACATCGGGGCGCTACGAATTGTTTCATTACTCGTGACACTATTTGGGAGTCAATATTTAATAAATACATTTCATTGCGCATGCGCATAACACACCATAAAGTAACATAAATCACATCATAACTCATAATATTCAAATACATAAATTTGTCTTGTTATATTTTAAACTAGGTCCAAAGTAAAAGAAAACATCCTACGTGTCCTCGAGTTTCCAAAAGCAGCTACAGCAAACCTGAACATGTGTTAAAATAAAACGTCAACACTTGCGTGTCGGTGAGAAATCATGTTTAATAGATATACATAGATAATAACAAAGCACTGCGCGCAACATGTGTATAACTGGTGTTCAACATAGTGTGTAAACAGATTGTGATCAAGCCTAAATAGATCATAGCTCATAGTTCATAGCGTGCTCCAAATCAAGCAAAAACAAATAATCATTCGTGTATGTGCAAAGAAAACAAGAAAATCGTAACGATAGGTCTCCCGTGTTTATCTAATGGATCCATGAAAACTTCGGAATAGGCCGATCAAAGCGGTTAATGATCAACACATACAAATATACAACACTAGTAAACGTCCATAACACATGGGTTTTGCGCACATAATTTCATAAATAAGTTTAAGACTCAAGTTGTACGAACACATGAACATCCCAAAACGTTAAAAATAAAAGGGGATTAGGTACGAGATTACTCACTTGTAAAAGATGCGTTGAAAGATAATGCAAGAACCAACTTTTAAACAAGCGAAAGTTAACCTATAAATAAGAGGTTATTGGTTTAACGATTGGTTTTTTTTATGTCTTGAATATATGCAAGTCACTTAAACAAATTATTAAAAAAAAGGACTATATATTATATATTTACCGAGATTTCTGGGCAGAAAAGAAGAGAAGACGGATTGCAAAGAGGGGAGTGTTTAAATGTTTGAGTGTAGTGTTTAATTATCCAAGAAATTAGTTTTATTTATAGGAAAACCCTAAGGAACACATCCCTAGAATTGGGGAAAAAGATCTTATCAAATCAAAGCAAAAGATATCAAAAGCAAAAGATATCACAAGCAAAAGATATGGTGGCAGCTGCAGGGGATGGGGGAGGCTGACAGGTTACTGTTCATAGCATGGGAGGGGTCAGTCAAAGTACTGTTCAAGACATGGAAAAGAAGATTTAAAAGATTATGCCAGTTACTTTTTCTGACAACCAAGAGGGTTGGTAAGCAAGCTGCGCCGAAAGTGACATTTCGGACAGATGTCAGATCTGGCCTACTGTGCCCATACCTTGGCAGGTATAGCACAGAAGATGAGATATTTCAAAAGCATACAGGCTGGCTTAAACTGGAGAAAAGACTTAAGTGTCTAGCGCGAGAAGGCTTGAGTGCGCGAGGGCGAAGGCAGACAGAACAATCCTTAGCGTGCAGCGGGAAGAACTACAATCCATGGCGCGCCGCGGGAAGAACTACAATCCTTAGCGCGCCGCGGGAAGAACTACAATCCTTTGCGCGCCGCGGGAACAGTTCGCCTCGCGTATCGCAGGAACAGCTGGTCTTCACGCAGGCTTCCTTGTAAGGAGTCTGGCGCGTGGAGCTGCGCAGACATCCTTAGGCGGGAAGAACCAAAGGACAAGCAAAGAGTTTAGAGAAAAAGGGGTTCAAGGCTTAAGGGTTAAGCAGAGGGGCGGGACGGCGACAAGAGAGAAAAAGGGGCGGGACGGCGGAAAGGAATTATTATTATTATCATTATTATTATTAGTAATATAAATATATATATATATATTTGATAAATTTATAAAGATTATAATCAAATTTTAAATCTTAAAATCGGATCCGTAAACGGGTACCTGGGTCGGGTCGGATTTGGGCAGTTGTCACACCACCCTTCGGACGGCTGTGGACTGCGTCGAGTGGGCGCGCCACGCCGCCCCCAGTGGTGCACTGGGAGAAGCTATGTCAAGCTACCAGGAGGGTAGGCTGACAAACGAGCTTCGAATTCTTCTTGCCCGGTTGCAGCCGCGCGTCGAGCTGCTTTGTCGTGAAAACGACAAGTTAAAAGCAGCTCGTATCCAAGAAGTAGCTCAAGCGCGGGCTGTCCGGGAGGAGAACAGGAAGCTCTCCGCCGTTGCTGCGGAGAAGGAGAAGGCCTTCAAGGCCCTTGAGGTTGAAGTTCAGGCCCGTCTCGAGGCCCGTTCCAAGGCAGCCCAAGCTGTTAACGAACAGCTTCGGCTGGCTAAGGAAACTGCACGGAACGCAACTGAGAGGGCCACCAAGGCTGAAGCTGTTGCTGAGCCTCTACGCCTCGAGAATGAGGAACTTAAAGCCAAACTAGAGAGGCTCCAACAGGCTCATGATGCCTTGGCCATGGAAGACGCCAAGAAGCTCCAAGAAATCTTGGACCAGAGGGGCGTGCTTGACCATACTGAGCGTAAGCTAAAGGGCGTCGAAGAGGCTGCGGCTAAAGAAGTGTTGCTTGCCAACCTTAACAAAAGTGAAGCCGAACGCGCCCGTAACCAAGCTCAAGCTGCCCTCCAGGAGGCTCTGGTTACCAAGGAATGGCTTCTACGAGAAGCGTTGTCGCAGGTAAGCTTAGCTTCATAACGTCTTTACGCTTTTCTTTGTACTAAGAAAAGGTTTTGATACTTGTATTTTTTCTTGTAGGTTGTGCATCTGGTCTTCACTGACACATCATATGACGATGCCATGAGCGCAGCCCTCAACGCTTCTCATGAGGATGGGGAAAAGGCTGGCTTCCTGCTTGGTCTAGGGTTCGTTGAGAAGGGCATCCCGCCTTCCAACTTCCCTTTATATGATGTGGATACTGAAGCTGCTTATGACCAAGCAGTGAACCAGTATGCTGCCTTCCCGCATCCAGTGGTGGAGAAGGTGAACGAAGTTGCTGCTGCTGATGATGGGTTAACCATTCTCAAGACCTTCCTTGAACCGCCACAGCCAACTGATGGTGCGGGTACAAGTGGGTTTGGAGGGAGTGGTCCTGAAGCTTGAACCTTTAGATCCATTCCCACTGTTAGGATAGGTTTATGTTTTTGTATAGATTTACACTCTTGTAGGCGGGTAGATACCTGGCCATTCTTGTAATACTTGAATTTTTATGGAATGTAAAATCTTTTGTGCGGGTAAGACCGTCACTCTTGCTTTATAAACGTTATACGACTTGTTCATGCATATTATAGTTTAATTTGGCACTTGTTTTGCCGCATAAACAATATATGATTCGCTTGTGCATACTTTAGTTTAACTTAGCAATTTCTTAAGTACTTTGAATAAGTTAACCTATCAACGTGGCAGATAATAGGTTAAAGTTTTGCTTCCTCTTTCGTGATTGTGCGGGTAAGACCGTCACTTGCACTTAGCAGGTTGGCTAAACTTTACCTATATCTGACCTGCGTAGAGGTTTTCCTCATTTTTTCCTTGAAGATATTTTCTAATTGTTCTGAATAAGTTAACCGTTCGACGCGCGGTTGTCAATAGGTTAAAGTTCAGTTTCCTCTATCATGATTTGTGCGGTTAGGCCCGGCACTTTCATTTAGTGGGATGACCGAACTTCACCTATGACTGACCTGCGTGAAGGTTTGCCGTTTTTTGTGTTTATGCGGGTTTTGCTGTAACACCCCGACCGATGGCGGATTATACATCGGGGCGCCACGTATTTGTTTCATTACTCGCGACACTATTTGGGTGTCCATATTTAATAAATACATTATCATTGCGCACGCGCAGAACATGAAATCGTAAGGTAACATAAATCATATCATAACTTAAAATATTCAAATAACATAATTTGTCTTGTTACATTTTAATCTAGGTCCAAACAAAAAGAAAACATCCTACGTGTCCTTGAGATTCCCAAAGCAGCTACAGCAAACCTGAACATGTGTTAAAATAAAACGTCAACACTTGCGTGTCGGTGAGAAATCAAGTTTAATAGATATAAATAGATAATACAAACACTGCGCGCAACATGTGCTTAAGTGGGGTTTAACATAGGGTGTAATCAGATTGTGATCAAGCCTTAGATCATAGCTCATAGTTCAATCCGTGCTCCCAATTGAGCACAAAAAACAAGAAAACATACGTGCATGTGTAACAAAACAAGAAAACCGTAAACGATAGGTCTCCCGTGTTCATCTAATGGATCCATGAAAACTTCGGAATAGGCCGTCAAAGCGGTTAATGAGTCACACATACAAATAAACAGCCAAGTAAACGTCCATAACACATGGGGTTTTGCGCACATAAAGTTCATAAACAAGTTTAAGACTCAAGTTGTACGAACACATGAACATCCCAAAACGTTAAAAATAAAAGGGGATTAAGTACGAGATTACTCACCTGAAAAAGGTGTGTTGAAAGATAATGCAAGAACCAACTTTTAAACAAGCACAAGTTAACCTATAAATAAGAGGTTATTGGTTTAACGATTAGTTTTTATGTCTTGTATATAGGCAGTAAGTATCGATTTTTGTTAGTTAAACAAATTAAAACTAAATATATATTTATAATTACCGAGATCTGGGCAGAACAGAAGAGAAGACGGAGGCAAGAGAGTGGTGGCGCTGCAGAGAAACTAGGGCAGAGAGCAAAGGGAGAGAGATTTGGGGAGTGTTTAAGTGTAGTGTGTGTAGTGTTACAAGAAATTAGCTTTATTTATAGGAAAACCCTAGGGAACACAATCCCTAAAAAGGAGGAAAAGATCTTATCAAATCAAGCAAAAGATATTAAAAAGCACAAGAATCCAAAAGCAAAAGATATCAAAAGATATGCCGGCAGCTGCAGGGGATGGGGAAAAGCTGACAGGATACAGGTCAAAGCATGGGAGGCGTCAGATAAAACACTGTTCAAGACATGCAAAAGAAGATTTTCAAAAGATTATGTCAGTCACTTTTTCTGTCACCCAATAGGATTGGTGCGCATGCTGCGCCGAAAGTGGCTTTTCGGACAGATGTCGGAACTGACCTAAAGTGCTCATACAAAAGATAAGATATTTCAAAGGCATACAGGCTGACCTAAACTGAAGAAAAGACTTAAGTTCTAGCGCGAGAAGACTCGAGCGCACGCGCGAGAGCGAAGGCAGACAGAACAAACCTTAGCGCGTCGCGGGAAGAACTTAAATCCTTAGCGCGCCGCGGGAAGAACTACAATCCTTAGCGCGTCGCGGGAAGAACTACAATCCTTAGCGCGCCGCGGGAAGAACTACAAATCCTTAGCGCGCCGCGGGAAGAACTACAAATCCTTAGCGCGTCGCGGGAAGAACTACCATTCTTAGCGCGCTGCGAGAAGAACTACAATTCTTAGCGCGCTGCGAGAAGAGTTCGCCTCGCGTATCGCAGGAACAGCTGGTCTTCACGCAGGCTTCCTTGTAAGGAGTCTGGCGCGTGGAGCTGCGCAGACATCCTTAGGCGGGAAGAACCAAAGGACAAGCAAAGAGTTAAGAGAAAAAAGGGGGTTTCAAGGCTCAAGGGTTTAAGCAAAGGGGCGGGACGGCGACAAGAGAGACAAAAGGGCGGGACGGCGACAAGAGAGACGAAGAGGCGGGACGGCGATAAGAGAGAAGAAGAGGCGGGACGGCGATAAGAGATATTATTATTATCATTATTATTATTAGTAATATATATATATATAATAAATTTATTTAATGTTAAATTTTCAAAGATTAATAATCAAATTTTAAATCATAAAAAGAATCGGATTCGAAAACGGGTACCTGGGTCGGGTCGGATTTGGGCAGTTGTCACAGTCTCCCCTACTTTAAGAAATTTCGTCCCGAAATTTATCTCAAGTAGGTTGCGCAGAGAAAAGGTGCGGGTACTTGATCTTCATCTGATCTTCCCTTTCCCAAGTGAACTCGGCTCCGCGCTTGGACTGCCAACGAACTTTAACAATAGGGATGCGACTGCGCTTGGTTTTCTTCACCTCGCGATCCATAATCTCAACAGGCTTCTCAACGAAATGCATAGACTCATCAACTTGAACTTCATCAAGTGGTATGTGGAGGTTCTCGTCAGCTAAACATTTCTTGAGATTGGATACATGGAAAGTTGGATGCACATTGCTGAGCGCGGGCGGTAGGTCAAGCTTGTAGGCAACTTTTCCCACTCTCGCGAGAATCTTGAATGGACCAACATAACGAGGTGCAAGCTTACCTTTCTTCCCAAAGCAAACAACACCCTTCCAGGGCGACACTTTGAGGAGAACAAGATCACCAACTAGAAATTCGAGAGGCTTCCGCCTGCGATCTGCGTAACTCTTCTGTCGGCTTCTGGCAGTCAGCAGATGATCACGGATCTTGGCGATTTTATCGGTTGTCTCTTGAACTAGTTCGGGTCCTGTGATTTGAACTTCACCCACTTCGTTCCAACAAATCGGTGAACGGCACTTTCGACCGTAAAGTGATTCAAATGGGGCCATACCGATGCTGGAATGATAGCTGTTATTATAAGAGAACTCGATCAGAGGTAGGTGTGAATCCCAATTACCTCCAAAATCAAGAACACAAGATCGAAGCATATCCTCAAGGGTTTGGATGGTTCGCTCAGACTGTCCGTCAGTCTGAGGATGATATGCAGTACTTATGTCCAAACGAGTTCCTAGCGCAGATTGGAGAGATTTCCAAAAGCGAGATATAAAACGGCCATCGCGATCGGATATGATGCTCAAGGGAGTACCATGACGGCAGACAATTTCTTTGACATAAAGATGCGCAAGTTGTTCAACACGGTAGGTTTCACGAATGGGCAGAAAGTGGGCAGACGTGGTCAATCGATCCACTATTACCCAAATGCTATCATGTTTGCTTGCGGTCAAGGGTAACTTGGTGATAAAGTCCATTGCTATACTTTCCCATTTCCACGTAGGAATTTCAGGTTGTTCGAGCAAACCAGATGGGCGTTGATGTTCAGCTTTTACCTTAGAACAAGTTAGGCATTTAGATACGAACACAGCAATATCCTTTTCATACCAGGCCACCAAAAAGAAAGGCGCAAATCTTTGTACATTTTGTCAGCGCCAGGATGAATGGAATACCGAGTTTTGTGCGCTTCACTCAGTATGACAGAGCGAAGATTCTCATCATTGGGAATCCAGATGCGATTGAGATAACAGAGAGTTCCATTCAGGTTAGGGACGAGATGCGCTTCTGCCGCGGGAAGAACTACAAATCCTTAGCGCGTCGCGGGAAGAACTACCATTCTTAGCGCGCTGCGAGAAGAACTACAATTCTTAGCGCGCTGCGAGAAGAGTTCGCCTCGCGTATCGCAGGAACAGCTGGTCTTCACGCAGGCTTCCTTGTAAGGAGTCTGGCGCGTGGAGCTGCGCAGACATCCTTAGGCGGGAAGAACCAAAGGACAAGCAAAGAGTTAAGAGAAAAAAGGGGGTTTCAAGGCTCAAGGGTTTAAGCAAAGGGGCGGGACGGCGACAAGAGAGACAAAAGGGCGGGACGGCGACAAGAGAGACGAAGAGGCGGGACGGCGATAAGAGAGAAGAAGAGGCGGGACGGCGATAAGAGATATTATTATTATCATTATTATTATTAGTAATATATATATATATAATAAATTTATTTAATGTTAAATTTTCAAAGATTAATAATCAAATTTTAAATCATAAAAAGAATCGGATTCGAAAACGGGTACCTGGGTCGGGTCGGATTTGGGCAGTTGTCACAGTCTCCCCTACTTTAAGAAATTTCGTCCCGAAATTTATCTCAAGTAGGTTGCGCAGAGAAAAGGTGCGGGTACTTGATCTTCATCTGATCTTCCCTTTCCCAAGTGAACTCGGCTCCGCGCTTGGACTGCCAACGAACTTTAACAATAGGGATGCGACTGCGCTTGGTTTTCTTCACCTCGCGATCCATAATCTCAACAGGCTTCTCAACGAAATGCATAGACTCATCAACTTGAACTTCATCAAGTGGTATGTGGAGGTTCTCGTCAGCTAAACATTTCTTGAGATTGGATACATGGAAAGTTGGATGCACATTGCTGAGCGCGGGCGGTAGGTCAAGCTTGTAGGCAACTTTTCCCACTCTCGCGAGAATCTTGAATGGACCAACATAACGAGGTGCAAGCTTACCTTTCTTCCCAAAGCAAACAACACCCTTCCAGGGCGACACTTTGAGGAGAACAAGATCACCAACTAGAAATTCGAGAGGCTTCCGCCTGCGATCTGCGTAACTCTTCTGTCGGCTTCTGGCAGTCAGCAGATGATCACGGATCTTGGCGATTTTATCGGTTGTCTCTTGAACTAGTTCGGGTCCTGTGATTTGAACTTCACCCACTTCGTTCCAACAAATCGGTGAACGGCACTTTCGACCGTAAAGTGATTCAAATGGGGCCATACCGATGCTGGAATGATAGCTGTTATTATAAGAGAACTCGATCAGAGGTAGGTGTGAATCCCAATTACCTCCAAAATCAAGAACACAAGATCGAAGCATATCCTCAAGGGTTTGGATGGTTCGCTCAGACTGTCCGTCAGTCTGAGGATGATATGCAGTACTTATGTCCAAACGAGTTCCTAGCGCAGATTGGAGAGATTTCCAAAAGCGAGATATAAAACGGCCATCGCGATCGGATATGATGCTCAAGGGAGTACCATGACGGCAGACAATTTCTTTGACATAAAGATGCGCAAGTTGTTCAACACGGTAGGTTTCACGAATGGGCAGAAAGTGGGCAGACGTGGTCAATCGATCCACTATTACCCAAATGCTATCATGTTTGCTTGCGGTCAAGGGTAACTTGGTGATAAAGTCCATTGCTATACTTTCCCATTTCCACGTAGGAATTTCAGGTTGTTCGAGCAAACCAGATGGGCGTTGATGTTCAGCTTTTACCTTAGAACAAGTTAGGCATTTAGATACGAACACAGCAATATCCTTTTCATACCAGGCCACCAAAAAGAAAGGCGCAAATCTTTGTACATTTTGTCAGCGCCAGGATGAATGGAATACCGAGTTTTGTGCGCTTCACTCAGTATGACAGAGCGAAGATTCTCATCATTGGGAATCCAGATGCGATTGAGATAACAGAGAGTTCCATTCAGGTTAGGGACGAGATGCGCTTCTGCCGCGGGAAGAACTACAAATCCTTAGCGCGTCGCGGGAAGAACTACCATTCTTAGCGCGCTGCGAGAAGAACTACAATTCTTAGCGCGCTGCGAGAAGAGTTCGCCTCGCGTATCGCAGGAACAGCTGGTCTTCACGCAGGCTTCCTTGTAAGGAGTCTGGCGCGTGGAGCTGCGCAGACATCCTTAGGCGGGAAGAACCAAAGGACAAGCAAAGAGTTAAGAGAAAAAAGGGGGTTTCAAGGCTCAAGGGTTTAAGCAAAGGGGCGGGACGGCGACAAGAGAGACAAAAGGGCGGGACGGCGACAAGAGAGACGAAGAGGCGGGACGGCGATAAGAGAGAAGAAGAGGCGGGACGGCGATAAGAGATATTATTATTATCATTATTATTATTAGTAATATATATATATATAATAAATTTATTTAATGTTAAATTTTCAAAGATTAATAATCAAATTTTAAATCATAAAAAGAATCGGATTCGAAAACGGGTACCTGGGTCGGGTCGGATTTGGGCAGTTGTCACAGTCTCCCCTACTTTAAGAAATTTCGTCCCGAAATTTATCTCAAGTAGGTTGCGCAGAGAAAAGGTGCGGGTACTTGATCTTCATCTGATCTTCCCTTTCCCAAGTGAACTCGGCTCCGCGCTTGGACTGCCAACGAACTTTAACAATAGGGATGCGACTGCGCTTGGTTTTCTTCACCTCGCGATCCATAATCTCAACAGGCTTCTCAACGAAATGCATAGACTCATCAACTTGAACTTCATCAAGTGGTATGTGGAGGTTCTCGTCAGCTAAACATTTCTTGAGATTGGATACATGGAAAGTTGGATGCACATTGCTGAGCGCGGGCGGTAGGTCAAGCTTGTAGGCAACTTTTCCCACTCTCGCGAGAATCTTGAATGGACCAACATAACGAGGTGCAAGCTTACCTTTCTTCCCAAAGCAAACAACACCCTTCCAGGGCGACACTTTGAGGAGAACAAGATCACCAACTAGAAATTCGAGAGGCTTCCGCCTGCGATCTGCGTAACTCTTCTGTCGGCTTCTGGCAGTCAGCAGATGATCACGGATCTTGGCGATTTTATCGGTTGTCTCTTGAACTAGTTCGGGTCCTGTGATTTGAACTTCACCCACTTCGTTCCAACAAATCGGTGAACGGCACTTTCGACCGTAAAGTGATTCAAATGGGGCCATACCGATGCTGGAATGATAGCTGTTATTATAAGAGAACTCGATCAGAGGTAGGTGTGAATCCCAATTACCTCCAAAATCAAGAACACAAGATCGAAGCATATCCTCAAGGGTTTGGATGGTTCGCTCAGACTGTCCGTCAGTCTGAGGATGATATGCAGTACTTATGTCCAAACGAGTTCCTAGCGCAGATTGGAGAGATTTCCAAAAGCGAGATATAAAACGGCCATCGCGATCGGATATGATGCTCAAGGGAGTACCATGACGGCAGACAATTTCTTTGACATAAAGATGCGCAAGTTGTTCAACACGGTAGGTTTCACGAATGGGCAGAAAGTGGGCAGACGTGGTCAATCGATCCACTATTACCCAAATGCTATCATGTTTGCTTGCGGTCAAGGGTAACTTGGTGATAAAGTCCATTGCTATACTTTCCCATTTCCACGTAGGAATTTCAGGTTGTTCGAGCAAACCAGATGGGCGTTGATGTTCAGCTTTTACCTTAGAACAAGTTAGGCATTTAGATACGAACACAGCAATATCCTTTTCATACCAGGCCACCAAAAAGAAAGGCGCAAATCTTTGTACATTTTGTCAGCGCCAGGATGAATGGAATACCGAGTTTTGTGCGCTTCACTCAGTATGACAGAGCGAAGATTCTCATCATTGGGAATCCAGATGCGATTGAGATAACAGAGAGTTCCATTCAGGTTAGGGACGAGATGCGCTTCTGCCGCGGGAAGAACTACAAATCCTTAGCGCGTCGCGGGAAGAACTACCATTCTTAGCGCGCTGCGAGAAGAACTACAATTCTTAGCGCGCTGCGAGAAGAGTTCGCCTCGCGTATCGCAGGAACAGCTGGTCTTCACGCAGGCTTCCTTGTAAGGAGTCTGGCGCGTGGAGCTGCGCAGACATCCTTAGGCGGGAAGAACCAAAGGACAAGCAAAGAGTTAAGAGAAAAAAGGGGGTTTCAAGGCTCAAGGGTTTAAGCAAAGGGGCGGGACGGCGACAAGAGAGACAAAAGGGCGGGACGGCGACAAGAGAGACGAAGAGGCGGGACGGCGATAAGAGAGAAGAAGAGGCGGGACGGCGATAAGAGATATTATTATTATCATTATTATTATTAGTAATATATATATATATAATAAATTTATTTAATGTTAAATTTTCAAAGATTAATAATCAAATTTTAAATCATAAAAAGAATCGGATTCGAAAACGGGTACCTGGGTCGGGTCGGATTTGGGCAGTTGTCACAGTCTCCCCTACTTTAAGAAATTTCGTCCCGAAATTTATCTCAAGTAGGTTGCGCAGAGAAAAGGTGCGGGTACTTGATCTTCATCTGATCTTCCCTTTCCCAAGTGAACTCGGCTCCGCGCTTGGACTGCCAACGAACTTTAACAATAGGGATGCGACTGCGCTTGGTTTTCTTCACCTCGCGATCCATAATCTCAACAGGCTTCTCAACGAAATGCATAGACTCATCAACTTGAACTTCATCAAGTGGTATGTGGAGGTTCTCGTCAGCTAAACATTTCTTGAGATTGGATACATGGAAAGTTGGATGCACATTGCTGAGCGCGGGCGGTAGGTCAAGCTTGTAGGCAACTTTTCCCACTCTCGCGAGAATCTTGAATGGACCAACATAACGAGGTGCAAGCTTACCTTTCTTCCCAAAGCAAACAACACCCTTCCAGGGCGACACTTTGAGGAGAACAAGATCACCAACTAGAAATTCGAGAGGCTTCCGCCTGCGATCTGCGTAACTCTTCTGTCGGCTTCTGGCAGTCAGCAGATGATCACGGATCTTGGCGATTTTATCGGTTGTCTCTTGAACTAGTTCGGGTCCTGTGATTTGAACTTCACCCACTTCGTTCCAACAAATCGGTGAACGGCACTTTCGACCGTAAAGTGCTTCAAATGGGGCCATACCGATGCTGGAATGATAGCTGTTATTATAAGAGAACTCGATCAGAGGTAGGTGTGAATCCCAATTACCTCCAAAATCAAGAACACAAGATCGAAGCATATCCTCAAGGGTTTGGATGGTTCGCTCAGACTGTCCGTCAGTCTGAGGATGATATGCAGTACTTATGTCCAAACGAGTTCCTAGCGCAGATTGGAGAGATTTCCAAAAGCGAGATATAAAACGGCCATCGCGATCGGATATGATGCTCAAGGGAGTACCATGACGGCAGACAATTTCTTTGACATAAAGATGCGCAAGTTGTTCAACACGGTAGGTTTCACGAATGGGCAGAAAGTGGGCAGACGTGGTCAATCGATCCACTATTACCCAAATGCTATCATGTTTGCTTGCGGTCAAGGGTAACTTGGTGATAAAGTCCATTGCTATACTTTCCCATTTCCACGTAGGAATTTCAGGTTGTTCGAGCAAACCAGATGGGCGTTGATGTTCAGCTTTTACCTTAGAACAAGTTAGGCATTTAGATACGAACACAGCAATATCCTTTTCATACCAGGCCACCAAAAAGAAAGGCGCAAATCTTTGTACATTTTGTCAGCGCCAGGATGAATGGAATACCGAGTTTTGTGCGCTTCACTCAGTATGACAGAGCGAAGATTCTCATCATTGGGAATCCAGATGCGATTGAGATAACAGAGAGTTCCATTCAGGTTAGGGACGAGATGCGCTTCTGCACCACACGCTAACACAGCGCGTAGGTTTCCTTCGCTGATCGATGCGCGCTGCGCGTTGCGAATGCGCGATTCAAGATCGCTTTGGATCGGCGCGAAGTGAAGCTGCGTGTGCGGCAAAATACAGTTAAGTTGGCTGGGTTTTCGGCTGAGCGCATCGGCTACCACATTAGCCTTTCCAGGGTGATATCGGATCTCACAATCGTAATCGCTGATGAGTTCGTTCCATCGGCGTTGTCTCATGTTAAGTTCCTTTTGATCAAAAATGTGCTGAAGGCTTTTATGGTCTGTGTAAATGATGCACTTGGTACCATAGAGGTAGTGTCTCCAGATTTTTTAGGCAAATACAACTGCACCAAGTTCGAGGTCGTGAGTCGTTTAATTCTTTTCATGAATTTTGAGTTGCCTTGACGCGTAAGCGATAACCTTGCCTCGTTGCATAAGTACACAACCGAGACCTTGGTTGGAGGCATCGCAATAAACGACAAAGTCGTCAGTACCCTCAGGTAACGCTAGAACAGGAGCTTCGCACAACAATTGCTTGAGCGCTTGAAAGGCTTCTTCTTGCTTCGAGCCCCAAATATACGGTTTGCCTTTGCACGTTAATGCTGTTAAGGGCAAGGCGATTTTTTAGAAGTTCGAAATAAATCGCCGGTAGTAACCAGCTAAGCCCAAAAAGGAACGGATTTCGGTAGGAGTGGACGGTGCAATCCAGTTCTTGAATGCTTCAATTTTGGATGGGTCAACATGAATACCCATCTTGTTTACAACATGACCAAGAAACTGAACTTCATCCGACCAAAACTCACACTTGGAGAGTTTGGCATAGAGTTGTTCGGTTTGAAGCTTTTGCAACACCAACAGAAGATGTTGTTCATGCTCGGCCTTGGTTTTGGAATAAACCAGAACGTCATCGATAAACACGATCACGAATCGGTCCAAGAAAGGCCTACACACCCGGTTCATTAGATCCATGAAGACGGCGGGTGCGTTGGTTAAACCGAAGGGCATGACCAAGAATTCAAAATGACCGTAGCGGGTTCGAAAAGCAGTCTTGGGAATATCTTCATCACGGATACGCAACTGGTGATAGCCAGAACGGAGATCGATTTTGGAGAAACAAGAGGCACCTTGGAGTTGATCAAAGAGGTCGTCAATACGCGGTAAGGGATACCGGTTCTTAATGGTGAGCTTGTTCAGCTCGCGGTAATCGATACACATGCGAAACGAACCGTCTTTCTTTTTAACGAACAACACCGGAGCACCCCATGGCGAAGAGCTAGGGCGAATGAATCCTTTATCGGTCAACTCTTGAAGTTGACTTGCTAATTCTTGCATTTCAGCGGGTGCAAGTCGATAAGGAGATTTGGCTACGGGGGATGCACCAGGGACAAGATCAACACGAAACTCGACTTCCCGAGCGGGAGGTAAACCAGAAAGATCATCGGGAAAGACTTCAGGGAAGTCACGCACAATGGGGATTTCAGAAAGTTTCTTCTTTCCTTCATCGGGTTTGACCACATGAGCTAAGAATGCGACACAATTCTTCCGCAAAAGTCTTCGGGCTTCAGAGCATGACATAAGTTTAAGACCGTTAGATGGTTTCTCGCCGTAGATATGAAGATTTTCACCATTTTCCCGAGGAATGCGAATCAACTTCTAGGCGCAGATTACTTCGGCGCGATTTTGCGAGAGCCAGTCCATTCCAATAATCACATCAAAACTTCCAAGAGGCATGGGAATGAGGTCGATTAGAAAATCATGTTCATTAAGGTTAAGCGTGCAATCTTTGATCACGGAGTTTATTAAAATAGTTTCACCATTAGCCAATTCAACTGACAAGTTTTCGTTTAAGTTTACTCGCGGTCGCGCGAGTTTTTGTTCAAATGCGCGAGAAATAAAACTTCTATCGGCGCCAGTATCAAAAAGTATAGATGCATATTGCCCGTTAAGTAAAAATGTACCATTAACCACGTCATTATTCTCTTGTGCTTGGTGCGCGGTTATATTAAAAGCTCGGCCGCGCGTCACCTGGTTTGAAATTTGGTTAACCGGATTAGCTTGCGTAATTTGTACTTGCAGTCTCGGGCACGCGTTCCGGAAATGACTGGGGTCACCGCAGTTATAGCACGACCTGGGTCGTGGATTAGGGTATGTTGGTTGTGGGTTTAGCGGGTAAGTTGGTGGTGTTTGCGCGATTGGGTTGGCGGGAAGGATTCTACAGTTCTCAGCAGTGTGACCAGTACGGCCACATCGGTTACATTGTCGGCACGGGACTTGAGTTGGATGGTGAAGTCTACAAGTTGGGCAAAAGGGTTGGTTTCCTGTGTAAGGTTTCTTAGTTGACGGGGCAGGGAGTGCGGGATTGGTTAAGGCATAGTTATAGACTACAGGGGGTGTTGGGTAGGTTGACAGTGGGTTAGGAGCGTATACTGGAGGTTGGTAGGCGGGTTGCTGGACAATGAGCGGGTTGGTAAGCGCGTAGGCTTGATGATTGGTTTTGCGCCTGCGCTTAAGGTTGTTACGGTTTGAAGGTTCTGGCTTGGTTTCTGTTGGTTCTGGGACAGTCTTGGTGAGTTTGATCTTTTCGGCTCCCCGCAGGAACAGGGTTCCTGCCCTGACATGGTTGTCGCTGAGCACAGCGGCCAACTCGATGGCGTCAGAGAGGGTTACTGGGTTCCTGGCCCATACAGAATCTTGAATTTCCATGGGGAGACCCCCAAGAAACTTCTCGATGGCTCGGCGGGAAGGGGTAACTAGGTGCGGGACAAGCAAACTAAGTTCGTGGAAGCGCGTAGCGTACTCGCGCGCTTCGCCACTGTACTGCTTCAAGTTCCAAAATTCCTCCTCAAGGCGCTTTACTTCGTTGGGAGGGCAGAATTCTCTAGTCAAAAGTTCCTTGAATTCCTCCCAGAGCATGCTAGAAGCAGCCTATGCGCCACGCGCGTGAGCTACTCCGTTCCACCAAGTAAGCACCCTTGATTCTAGGACACTTGAGGCGTATAAGGTTCGTCGGTCTGGAGGGCATTGGGTATGGAGGAAGGTATTCTCAATTTTCTCGAGCCATTGGAGCATTACGGTGGCTCCTTCAAGCCCTGTGAATTTCGGAGGGTTACCCGCATTAAAGGATTTAATATTGTATCCGGAGGGGTTGGGATTATTTTGGTTTAAGGCTTGGGCTATCGCGGCGGCCATTTCCTGGGAACGTTGCTGCCTACGTCTGCGCGAGGCTTCTCTCCTCTGATGACGGCGAGATAGCGGAGGCATTCTATAAAAGTTTTAGTTTTTTGTTAATATCTTGGTATGGGAAATTGTTTTAGCGCAAAGTATATCGTTGTAAAGCTTGTTTCGCGGAGTTAAATGCTATCAAACTTTGAAGTAAAATATGAATTTAAATGCAAACTTAATACAGGTAATGAATTCGAATTGAAAATCGACAATTCATGTATCACCATGACTTTTCAAATCTTCAATTTAAAATATACGAGTAAACAAGCATTGAAGGTTGACAATTCATGTATCACCATGACTTTTCAAGTCTTCAATTTAAAATATCGAGCAAATGAATATTGGAGATTGACAATTCATGTATCACCATGACTTTTCAAATCTTCAATTTAAAACATAAAGTTAATGGTAATTGAAAATCAACTATTCATGTACCACCATGACTTCTCGGATTTTCAATCCCCACAACAAACGAATATGTAAGTAAAGAAATAGATTGAAATTTAACAATAAAAATCGAAAGATCGCGAATAAAACATGAAATCATGCGCTGCGTATGCGCAAGCATATTTTATAAATATCGAGTAATTAACAATTAGCGCGCAAACATGAGATATTTCTCATGCGCGAGAAGGGACTCTTAGGTATTCTAGGTCGTTACGTCTAACCACCTATCCTAAAGTCACGGAGCTCTGATACCAATCTGTAACACCCCGACCGATGGCGGATTATACATCGGGGCGCCACGTATTTGTTTCATTACTCGCGACACTATTTGGGTGTCCATATTTAATAAATACATTATCATTGCGCACGCGCAGAACATGAAATCGTAAGGTAACATAAATCATATCATAACTTAAAATATTCAAATAACATAATTTGTCTTGTTACATTTTAATCTAGGTCCAAACAAAAAGAAAACATCCTACGTGTCCTTGAGATTCCCAAAGCAGCTACAGCAAACCTGAACATGTGTTAAAATAAAACGTCAACACTTGCGTGTCGGTGAGAAATCAAGTTTAATAGATATAAATAGATAATACAAACACTGCGCGCAACATGTGCTTAAGTGGGGTTTAACATAGGGTGTAATCAGATTGTGATCAAGCCTTAGATCATAGCTCATAGTTCAATCCGTGCTCCCAATTGAGCACAAAAACAAGAAAACATACGTGCATGTGTAACAAAACAAGAAAACCGTAAACGATAGGTCTCCCGTGTTCATCTAATGGATCCATGAAAACTTCGGAATAGGCCGTCAAAGCGGTTAATGAGTCACACATACAAATAAACAGCCAAGTAAACGTCCATAACACATGGGGTTTTGCGCACATAAAGTTCATAAACAAGTTTAAGACTCAAGTTGTACGAACACATGAACATCCCAAAACGTTAAAAATAAAAGGGGATTAAGTACGAGATTACTCACCTGAAAAAGGTGTGTTGAAAGATAATGCAAGAACCAACTTTTAAACAAGCACAAGTTAACCTATAAATAAGAGGTTATTGGTTTAACGATTAGTTTTTATGTCTTGTATATAGGCAGTAAGTATCGATTTTTGTTAGTTAAACAAATTAAAACTAAATATATATTTATAATTACCGAGATCTGGGCAGAACAGAAGAGAAGACGGAGGCAAGAGAGTGGTGGCGCTGCAGAGAAACTAGGGCAGAGAGCAAAGGGAGAGAGATTTGGGGAGTGTTTAAGTGTAGTGTGTGTAGTGTTACAAGAAATTAGCTTTATTTATAGGAAAACCCTAGGGAACACAATCCCTAAAAAGGAGGAAAAGATCTTATCAAATCAAGCAAAAGATATTAAAAAGCACAAGAATCCAAAAGCAAAAGATATCAAAAGATATGCCGGCAGCTGCAGGGGATGGGGAAAAGCTGACAGGATACAGGTCAAAGCATGGGAGGCGTCAGATAAAACACTGTTCAAGACATGCAAAAGAAGATTTTCAAAAGATTATGTCAGTCACTTTTTCTGTCACCCAATAGGATTGGTGCGCATGCTGCGCCGAAAGTGGCTTTTCGGACAGATGTCGGAACTGACCTAAAGTGCTCATACAAAAGATAAGATATTTCAAAGGCATACAGGCTGACCTAAACTGAAGAAAAGACTTAAGGTCTAGCGCGAGAAGACTCGAGCGCACGCGCGAGAGCGAAGGCAGACAGAACAAACCTTAGCGCGTCGCGGGAAGAACTTAAATCCTTAGCGCGCCGCGGGAAGAACTACAATCCTTAGCGCGTCGCGGGAAGAACTACAATCCTTAGCGCGTCGCGGGAAGAACTACAAATCCTTAGCGCGCCGCGGGAAGAACTTCAAATCCTTAGCGCGTCGCGGGAAGAACTACCATTCTTAGCGCGCTGCGAGAAGAGTTCGTCTCGCGTATCGCAGGAACAGCTGGTCTTCACGCAGGCTTCCTTGTAAGGAGTCTGGCGCGTGGAGCTGCGCAGACATCCTTAGGCGGGAAGAACCAAAGGACAAGCAAAGAGTTAAGAGAAAAAAGGGGGTTTCAAGGCTCAAGGGTTTAAGCAAAGGGGCGGGACGGCGACAAGAGAGACAAAAGGGCGGGACGGCGACAAGAGAGACGAAAAGGTGGGACGGCGATAAGAGAGAAGAAGAGGCGGGACGGCGATAAGAGATATTATTATTATCATTATTATTATTAGTAATATATATATATATATATAATAAATTTATTTAATGTAAAATTTCAAAGATTAATAATCAAATTTTAAATCATAAAAAGAATCGGATTCGAAAACGGGTACCTGGGTCGGGTCGGATTTGGGCAGTTGTCACATTTGCCGCCTTCCACACGCAACGATTTCTTCACACTTCTGTATGCGGTGAAGACCGGCATATCAGTGTTTTGAATAAACTAACCGTTCAACGCGCGGTTGTCAATAGGTTAGTTCGGTGTCCTCTATCATGATTTGTGCGGTTAGGACCGGCACTTTCATTTAGTAGGATGATCAAACTTTACCTATGACTGACCTGCGTGAAGGTTTGCCGTTTTTTGTGTTTATGCGGGTTTTGCCGCCTTCCACACGCAACGACTTGTTTTCCCACTTATGTATGCGGTGAAGACCGGCATATCAGTGTGGAAAGTTCATTAAGTATAAATGTAAGACCATCTGCGTCAATGTGATAAGGAGAATCATTTCCATTAGAAGTGGCTCTGGGCCTTTTCTTTTACAAGTTTGGAATTGATCTACATGCAGACTGTGTAATTGAGCTTCCTTCCATGTTCTTGGGAGTGTCATCGAGCCTTTCGAGCCGATATGCACTTGGTTCGGAATCTCGTTGTTTACGCAGTATGTAGTCTCCGACATTGAAGCTGCAGTTTTATTCGTGTTTTCCCCAACTAGGGTTCTACACGCATTAGCCTGCTCAGCGTTCATTACGCCACGAGGTGCGTGAGCGTCCCATCTCTGACAAATGCTTCGACGATGTCCTTCAAGTCTACGCATTCTTCGGTGTTGTGGCCTCTTGTCCTGTGGAAGTCACAGAATTTGCTCTGATCAGCGTTGTGACGCTCTCGGATTATTGGAGCCTTTGGCCATGGGAGTCTCTCGGTGTCGAATATCTCGGTGACGGTTTTGGTGAGTGGCGTCCATCTGGAGTTCCGGTTTGACGACGGCATGTTATCCTTTCCCCCTAACCGAGGGTGCGAGCCGGATGAGGTGTCAAAGTTTACCCTTGACTGCCAAATGCCTAGCTTCCTCTTTTTGTTTAGTCGGGCTGTAAGGACATTGTTTTCTCTTGTTTTCTGGGTGTAGAGGTTTGTGCTCTGGGGAAGATCTCTACCCAGTTGCTTTTCCGTTTCCGCGAAGCGTTTAGCTGCTGTCATGATGGCATCCCATGTGGATGGCATGCCATCTTTACCCGTTAAGGTGCGGATGAGCTCTGGGTCTTTTGTGCCCTGGATGAAAGCAGCGCGAACAAGATCTTCGCTAATATTACCCAGACTTAGATTCTTTGAGTTGAAGCGAGTGATGAAGTCTAGCAAAGATTCATCTTCCTCTCGAATGCAATTGAGGATTGTCCATTGCTCTTCGGTATACTTTCTTTGTTAGCTGAAGTGTTGGCTAAACTTCTGTTGGAAGTCTGCCCAATCATAGATGTGGTGGACCGGTAGACGGTCAAACCACGCTCTGGCTGCTCCAACCAACGTCATCTGGAACATATAACACCACGTGGGTTCCGTCCAGTTGCTGACGGTTGCCCCCGCTATGAATCTGTTCAAATGATCGTCTGGGTCGGATATACCATCATAGGTGCCGATGTTGGACATCTGTTTGGCACTTCTTGGGCGATTGCTTCCGCAATGTCCCTTGCAAACTTGGAGGTTCCCGCATTTGCAGCGGTTGGTCTGAAGGTTTTAGAGAAGTCACGTGGGTTTCCACCCGCGTTTTTTGGTTTGAAGGTTTCTCCAAAATTCCTTCTTGGTTGGAAGTCCGTTTCCTTACGCTTCCCTTTCGCCTTATGGCGAGGGTTTACGTCGGTGTCGGATTCCTCCGAATCATCCAAGTACTCGCACTCATTGCTCATGTTGAGCTGTTGTCGAGTGCTTCCGAATTCGTCAGCCTGTTGGAGTGAACGTAAGCGTTCATCCAACCCAGCTTGGAATTCTCTTTGACGTTTTTCCGCCCACGCTTTAACTTGTTCGAGTGTTTGGCGGGGGAGCCTCGTCTGTTGTCTCTCCAACTGGGTATTGGTGAATCCCAGTGAAGGATTGTTTACTGCACTTGCCCCGGCTCGGGTAACCGGGGTAGTGTTCGTAAAATTTACTACACTTGCCCCGGCTTGGGTAACCGGGGTAGTGTTCGTAAAAAGTGTGTATTCGCCGGTGTTCCCCCAAGTAGCTGGGGTTGTGGTTACCGGGGTTTCTTGGTTACTCCCTGGCCTGGGGACCGGAGTAACGTTAACCACCTTTTCGGAGGTTTGAAAAAACTGAATGAATTAGTTCTAGCTTTTATGCACGGATGACGCCAATGAAGAAACACTAATTGACCCCGGGCAGACTATGGATAATCTGGGGGTTAAATAGATGTTTCCCACGAGGGGTTAGGTCCGGCAAAGATGGTTCTTCTGATGACCTGCAAAACAGACACCGTGAGCTCGTCACTGAGAAGGGGGGGTACCTCCTTGTGACCACCCTCCGGCGTGAGAATCAGACTAGATTGCTCTTGAATATAAGTGTATATTAAGAGATTGCTAGAGAAGATAAGATAATGAGATATCAGATAACGTAATGTAGTGTGATGTGATCATACCATTCCAAGGTGTTGGAGTATTTATAGCCGAAGGTAGGTTTCCAAGCAGGTACAGCCGGCTGAATAGTATTCCTGTTCTGCCAACTTTGGGCTACGCACGTGCCATGCTGGTGGTTGGTGGGTAGGCAGCGGCTGATAGTGACCAGGCCGGCTGTGTACTATTCCTGTTCCACCAACTGCAGGCTATGCACGTCCTCCGACAGGTTGGTGAGTAGGCAGCGGCTGATAGTGACACAGTACAAGAGCGTGCTGCTCGTCATACTGTTGTCAGTGAGCTGTCGTATCTTTGGTCAGATCTTTTGTCCATACCTCCTCAGGTACAGTACAAAAGATCCTCCAGTATCGTACGGACTGACTCATTTGTGCGGGAGTGTTCCCGGCTTTGTGCGGGAGTGTTCCCGGCTTGCTCACTCCTTCTTCAGGTGACATTACTGAATTATATAAGAGTTAAGTGCCTTGTGCGTGTAGCCTTCCTGCGCGGGTAGCCTTCCCTGATGGCTAGTATCCGTTGCTGCGGGAACAGGCGGAGTACGTCGACCATTGGGAGGCTTTTTTTGCGGGAACAGCTTGCGTACTGCGCGTAAGGACGTCACGTCTCTGAGCATGGTGCTCCTGCGGATCCAGTTGGTTTCTGCGCAGACGTCTCTTCAAGGTGAGTCGCAAGTTTAGCCTTTGCGCAGACGTCCCTGTTGAAGGTGAGTCTTGCGGGTTCAACTGCGCAGACGTCCCTCTTTGAGGTGAGTCTTGCGGGTCCAACTGGGCTCTGCTGGGACCTACCTCTTCAAAAGAGTAAAGAGAGACAGAGAAGATTATTGTAGCTAAGCAGTTAGAGGAGTGTGATTGTGGCACCTGTGGTTTAGACGAAATCGCCGGCTAGGGTTTAGCCCTATTGGCGGTGGCAACAGCTGGTTCCCACAGAAGAAGGCGAGCAAAAGAAGCTTTACGAAGTCTGATTTTGTTGGAGGATATGCAAACGGTAACACGACGAGTCCCCACAGTTTTCATGATTTTCTGGCGAACCTAATCTTTTCCGGCAAACCGTATTTCAATCAGAACCTGTGTTGCTGGTGGGAGGTGGCTGGTTGTTGCAATTGTGTAGTAGTAGTGGAGGTTAGGTTTTATGTGAAAGAAAGAAGATGATGTGGGTGGGTGTGAAGGTCTTGTGCAGGTGATGTAGTTGGAGATGAAGACTTGTGGGGTTCACAAATTTATTTATTTATATTAATCTTTTCAAATTTTAATTATTTGTATTTTAATATAGAAAGGGTTGAAATTACCTATTTGCCCATCACATGACCTACACATGTTACCACTTAACGGATGAATTGGATGTCAGTTAGTCTAAAAGACGAAAAGCAATGAAATATGTTATGTAAAGGACACCGCCTGAAAGTAAACTTTTTAAAGGATCTGATTCGTAAATCAGCTATGTTTAAAGGACAAAATTTGTATTTATGTCAAAATGTAAATCAAACCTTTCTAATCAGCACAAACAAGAAAGTTTCATCAAAAGTTTATTGACACACTTAACAAATCAACCGATACTTGGTTGATGGCCTAAAATGCAACTAGTATGAGTTTATCGGAAAGTCACTAAAAAATGGGTCTTGCTAGGAACACCCTACTTTTTGCTAAAACACCCACCAATACGCCCCGTATAGCCTTATACGGGGCGTATTGGTTGGTTTTTCTAGAAAAAATAACCAAATTTGTCTTATTATGTTTTTTGTCTTATTATCAGAAGGGGCGTATAGCCCTATACGCCGCCTCTGATATATTTTTTTAATTTATTATTTGTTATTATTATTGTTATTATTATTTATTATTATTATTATTACTGTTATAATTGCGATGAGGGTGCTGTAATATCTCGGATTTTTCGTATTTGTATTCATTAAACCGATTCGGGATCGTAATTCGGATCTTTCGAACTATTTAAAACTTGTATTTATTTGTATTTAACTTGGTTTAACTTATTTTATAATTTCGTAACTTTCAATTATGCCAAATGTCTCTTAGATTCCTTTAAAATCGCTTAAAAAGGCTAAAAATCGCATTTTCGGGAACTACAGGCTAAAGTCAAACATCTTTGACTAGTCAATTTCTCATGCTTCTGGTCGGAACCGACTTTCGGTCTAGAAGACTTTTATTTTTGTAACAAAATTTTAAGGCTACTGACCAACACCTGACTTCCGACTCGCTGTTCAGATTCTGGTCAGTACCAGCTCGCTTAAACGTTTAATATAAAATAACCGGAGTTCTAAACATCCGTTTGGATCGATTCCAGCGACATTTTAGAACCTGAAACTTTGAGATATGATAATATAAGTAAAAACGAACTTAATGCCGCTTGATCGGTCCAAACGAATGTTTAGAACCCCGGTTATGTTAATAACAACAATAAATAATAATAATAATAATAATAATAATAACAATAATAATAACAAATAATAAATTTAAAAAAATATATATCAGAGGCGACGTATAGTGCTATACGCCCCTTCTGATAATAAGACAAAAAACATAATAAGACAAAATTGGTGGTTTTTTCTAGAAAAAACAACAAATACGTCCCGTATAGAGCTATAAGGGGCATATTGATGGGTGTTTTAGCAAAAAGTGGAATGTCTGCAGAAAACCCCTAAAAATTAGGCATGCGTGCCACCAACTTCGCTCCAATAGGCGGTTATAGAGGAGCCCACACCCCGATAACCTGGCTTTTTGGATGAAGATAAGTTCTAATGTTTGATTATATTTTCTTTTCGTAAATGGCCTTCGGTATCTCTGTGTATTCTTTTGTAAAATTGTGTGTTATTGTGCTCTATGTATCCTGGCTCTTAGCAGGCCTGCTTGATGGCCTTAGGGTTGTTTTTGTGGTTGGAATAAAATTTGCCGTTCAAAGAAAAACGTAATTAAATAAAAAGATGATAGCATATGGCCACATTAGTTTTTAATCTTTATACAGTCATGTTGCTATTAGCTAGAAATTCTAGGTACAAATAAATGCTTAGGCTGAGGGTAATGGGGGTGAACCAAGGGGTTTGATCTAGATGGCAGCGGGGCTTGATCGCGCACACCACTACCACCCTCTAGTGATCGGGGGCGCGAACGGACCAGGCGAGCCGGACCACGGGGCAAAAATTAACCGTTGGACATGGGTTTGATCAAAAAAGAGCCGTTGGGCCAAGTTTAAAAAAAATAATTTAATTTTTACTTACAATCCCTACCACTCCCACTATAAATAACAACCCATTTTATAAAAATAACACACCATGTCGGGTTCAGGTTTCGGTAATTTCAACATCAACGACCCTCAATTTTCCGAAGGATTGAACTACTTGGATGACGGATCGTTTCAAGATTTCGTGTTCTCCGATATGTCACAATCCGAATATTCGGTCCCGGACACACAACCGGAGCCGGAACCGGTGCCGGCTAAACCCGCAAAACGATCTCACAAAGGTAAGGGGAAGAAAACCGGAGAAGCGGGTGGTTCATCGGCACCGGTTAAGCAGAAGGTTACTCCAGGGTCTAAAGAAGAGAAACTCGCGTTGGCAAATGCTTGGATTGAAATATCCCAAGATCGGAACGCGGGTAAATTATTTTTCGAATTTTATTTTTCAATATATCTTTTTAGTTTTGTATGCAATTATTACATTTTTTGTTATTTATTTTGTAGCCGACTTTCAAAGACGTCGAGTTTTTTGGGCCAAGGTTCGGGAATGTTTTTATACGCAAGTGGGGAGTACGGATCGTACCGAAAATATGATATCGGGTGGTGGACCGATATTCGTAAATTTGTAGGATTGTTTACCAACCTACATAACCGAAATGTGGTCCGAATGCGGCCGAATGGGACCGATGATCTCTCGGCTTACCAATTCACTTGTGATGAATGGAAACAAGAGGTATTTAGAAGGTACGGGATGGTGAAGACGTTTAACGAGGGCTGCTTGTGGGAGTTGTTAAGGAGGTGCTCGAAATGGATGCAACAATGTGCGGATGACTTTGGCGAAGAGGCAAAACGTACGAAAACTAGTTCGTCCGGCACATACGTCTCTTCGAGCGGGTCGGAGAATCAAATTGCATTTGACCTAAACTTGTCCGAAGGTCATTTGAAAGACCAAGGTTGTAGCCGCCCCATGGGTAGGGAACGTGGGAATAAACCGGTTGGTGATGACGACTTTAAAAAGGAAATTAAGGAATTGTCAAGTGGCCTCTTCTCGATTGGTGAAGCTCGACATACAAAAACCGGCTCAAGAGTTTGGCTTTTCTAGCCAAAGACTTTAGCCACCTACCGCCATCCGGCCAAGCGATAATGGAGGAAGAAAAATATCGTATTCGGAAGGAATTGACGAAAAAAATAAAAACGCTATTTTTATGTATTTTTTTAGAGGTTGTTGCATTTTAAATTTATGTTTTTATTTTCCTTTTTATTTATGTTTTAATGAAATGTTTTAATTTAGTATTTTTGTGTTTAACAAACAAAAAAGAAAAATCAATCAAGCCCCGGATCACCTGGACCACTACACCCTCTGAGGCTTGATCCTGTACCATGTCAGCGCCTACGTGTCGTAAATATATTGGATAACTTGGGCTTGGATCAACCTATGTCAGTACCCTTAGCCTTAGATTTATTCCAATACAACCTATTTCTTATCAGAAGACTATGTCAAAAAAATATTCTATAGCCACAGAGAATCTATTAAAACAGAATCGTTTGGTTCTTGTTAAAATATTTAGAAATAAAAGCTCTTTTAACTAGGAAAGTGTCTGGTTATTATCTTAAGAAATTTGAACTATTTGAGCATCAATAAAGAAAATTATCAAGTTTATCTTAGAATACATCTTTAAAATAAGGTTCTGCGATCTGGCCGATAAAGAGTAGTACATATATAATGGATGAAGAACAAATTATAAAAAAACACAAATATTTTAATTGGTATCTACTTGTTAAACCCAGACTCAGGTGAAAAACCACTGAGCTTATACCTTTTTTTTATCTCTCTACTATTTTTTATTTCCGTCAAACCAACAACTCCTAAGTACTTCTATTTCTATAAACCACCGATACCTACAACTTGCGGATTTGAAGGGAAACCACAGACTTACCTAACTAATATTTTGCAACTCACTATATACATATGTATGTGTATGTATATGTGTGTGTGTTAAACGTATGTGTTTTGAAGAATAAATACATATTAGATATATTTTGTAATTAGTTGGTTCCTTTGGTAGATTTGTAAAACTCTAGTATATAAAGAGGTGATCCATCTTGTAATATTACTATTTGTATCTTATAAATGCATTATGATCACAACTTCATAATTATTCTCTTTACAAGTTTAGGTTTAGTTAGCTTTCGTTTATACAAAGTTTACAAGGTATCAGTGCATCTAATCAAGGATCAATCCGTATTCAGTTCTACGCAAGAGAGAATGAGTTTATTTATTTTGAAACAGCAACAAAAATCTGCAAAACAAAGAATAAAAAAAATAACCTAGTGCTGGAGTATTCAGAGAGCTTGCCAGTGCTGGAGAAGATGATGACTCCAACTTGAGCATCACATAAAATGGCTATCTCTTTTGCTTTCTTCAGAAACCCATTCCTTCTCTTGGAAAATGTTACTTGCCGGCTCGTTGTGTCCTCGATCCTTCGAATCACAATCTTTCCTCTACCCATAATCTGTATCTCGGTCTCTTAAGATTTTAGGGTTTTCTTGCTAGGGTTTCTTGATTTTCAGAAAGAAATAGAGGGTTAGATCTTGATGAAGCAATTAAGGGCATAAGTGTGTGCTTTAGCTTATTATAGGAAGAGAAAAATAAAAGATAAATATATACGCAAGTGGGAAGAAAATTAGGGAGATAGTGGAGTTATAAGGTGTCATCCACGGTGTAGATAGATCGGATCTGACGTGGCCAACTCATATCTATATCTCTTCCTCTAACCATGCAGGGGTAGGGGGTTCCAAAACAAGCATGTATTTTACGTACTAGTATATGCACACCATCATATTTATTTATTGTATATATTATAGAAGTGAAACATGTATTTGAAAATGCATAACATATTCTTTTAAATACCTTCTTTTGCTAGTCCATTTTGTAATGATTTCACATAGAGATGAAATAAAAATGATACACAAAATGGACAAATAAATGTTCCCAGGTTAATTTAGAATCAGAAAGGGAATTAAAATATAGCATCTTGTTTCATATATTTCCTAACAATTAAACTTGAGCACAACTCTTTAGTTTCACCATGACAATACGAAAAAATAAGCAACACTAAGGACACGTGAAGGAAGCCAAATCTTCATGAAAAAGTACCAACCAGTGAGAGACTATCATCTTATATTTAACCAAACCCATGAATAACAACCAAATCGGTAGGGTGGAAACCAATTGAGATTCAACATGGAGAATATGTGTTGTATATTTTGGGTAGTCTATAACCCAAAATCAATCAACTAAACAAACAAATAAACCTGGTAATCTTGTATGCGATTGTAGATGAAGAAATTGCAACCTGGATTATTCTCTGAATCGTGTAATCACTATCAGATAAACCTATTTGTGGGTTACACACAATGATTTATCAGATAAGACAGAGAATTCTCTTGATGGAATTGGATTTTGATTGTTCTTTGATGAAGATCCAGAGAGAACCAAGTAACCATCGTTCGTCTTCTGTATGTGTGTCGATGAAGTTATGATCATGATCCAGGGAATGCAAAACATGGTTTAATATAAACATGGTTTAATATCATCCAAATCCATTTCCCTTATGAGCCCAAATAAATAATTAAAAGCCCATTTGACATTACACTTAAGCCCAAGTATAAAACCAAATAACAAAGCCCATATAACATTATTATTAAACAAGCCCGCACTCCCGCGTCACCTAACTCGTTTAATCTCATAACGTTATTTCCTCCATCGACAAGTTAATTCAATAACACTAAAATATCCAACAATCCTCCCCCATTTTAGTGATATCCATGATTAACTTAACCATCCTCACATAAACACAAACACTATGCATAAATGAAAATGTCCTATGGATTGAATTTTCATTTTAGTACTTACACGTTACAAATATTAGAATATCTTGGGTGTTGCTATGGATTGAACCCAAGTTATCCATTTTTAATACTTGTAGGAAAATACACATGCGTTTCAAATCCAAATTCCACTTGACACAATATTTTACTAGCCTGTGTCCCAATTCTTCAAAGAATATATCAAAGCTCAAGTCCAAAGCTTCTTGAAGTGGCTAAACTTCATATTCTTATAGGTAGTTCATTATTCTCACACCTGCACTGCAATTTATCAATGAACTATTAAGAAGCTATACTTCAACCCACTTTATCTTGCGGTCCGAACACATACCTTGGGATGATTATATTAATGTGTTCCAATATCGTTATGACAAGCTTGCCACATTGAATTCAGCATCTAACGTTGTATTAGATAGGAATTGGGTGTCTTGACATAAGATATTAAAGTATGGACTTTAAACTCATCCCCATGACTGATATGTTCACGAGATCTCTTCCTAACTCTTTAGTTAGATCATCAGCCAAATTATACTCATAAATTACAAACTCAACTGATATCACATCTTGCATGATGAGCTCATGAATCATGCTACGTATAATATATAACCGTCTAGACTTTCCATTATACATCTGACTATTACCCTTAGTCAACACTATTCCACCTGATAGATTTTGGTGATATCGGCTTTACCACAATAGAATTTCATAATAACAGTTTCTTAACCATTCAACCACTTTTATCAGTTGTTGCAATGCTAGAAACTCACATTCCATTATCGAGTGATGCAAATTCATTCCTTAATTACCTAAGAAATGAAACTTCCTCTTAAGAGAGTATACACATCCACTTAGTTATACGACTTGTATAAGAATACACCTTCTAAAACTGAAGGAAAACCTGATATAAGATAAATTTATCCGACTCAATAACCTGTTTAAAACCAAAGCAATCCAAACAAGAGATTCTTTTTAATCTCTAAAACATACAACATATAATCCAAAACAAATGTTTACCACAAGTAAATACAAGTCTTCACTTTTACATTTCTCATCCTACGTACAGATCCATCTTCAACTGGTTCAAATTCTTCAAACCATTTCAAATCCTTGCATACATGACTCGTATAACCCGAATCTACACACCATGCAAGCATTATCCTGTACATAAAAGGAATGAGAAATAAACCACAAATAATTCGTCACCGAATTATTTTTGAAACCATTAGACTTTTCAAGTCCAATAACACACCCGAAAATCGAGTTTCGTTTATTTCACATCCCAAAGGATTTTCCAACTTGTATACTTCTAATGAGCTACTTATTATCCAGGTCGTGGCCCATTAACCCTATGTGTGTATCATCGGGGCAAATGCTTTAACAGTATTTATATTTCATTCAAACTATAAAATAAATTTTGTTTATTTAAATCAAATCCAGTTTTGTGTTTTACAAAATTTAATATGTCCCGAATGAATAATTGTATCAACTATAAAACTCATAGGTTTTGTAAAATATAAAGTAGAATTAATAAACTTACCTTATGAAGCATTTATATCCTTCGACCTACATGGACCCGTCATGCTAAATTAGTAGGCTAGACATGTTAAAACAAAACTCCTTGTTTACAAATTCCAAATTACATGGATACAAGATTTCCGCATAAAACGGTTTCAAATCGATCTTTTATAAATCTACAAATCACACCATTTAATATATAATAATCTAACTAATAAGAACCACATAACCCTGTGTTGTTTTCAATGGGTATATCCTAAAATTCTAGTTCAATCTCCTTTTCAAATTAAGGTTGTGTCATTCAGATTTAATTTATCCGAATCAAATTGCAATAGAATAACTTGATATATCCGAATGAAAATCAAAATGAAATACTTCATACATAATTAAATCATCTGAATGAAAATCAAATCTTTGCATGAAGTATACATATAGTTTAATAAATTTTCAAACTAATATGAAATTTATTTCCAAACTAACATCAAATATAAGACCATATTAATTTAAATATAAGTATGGCATGTTAATTTATTCAATCAAATTAATAGACAACATTGTATTCACTCGTATTAGTTTATAGCCCCAAACAAATTAGTTTATAGCCCCAAACAAATTAATGCACTTTCAACAAAGTGCACGAGCAATATAGAGAGAAAAGAATTTGTAGAAAACCCTTTTATCGAACAATTAATACGTACATACAGATGATGAATACATTTTAATGCACTTTTTATTTCTCATTCTAACTTATATCAAATTATGTACCTATCATGTGCATAATTAATTGTTGTTTTCAATCGATTAATTCTTTCACCCATAATATGTTCATGTTTTTCAAATAACTTAAGGGAATTGTTATTTCTTGATATCTGAACATGAATATTATCACAAAACCGATGTGTTCATCATCAATCATATAAAAGAAAAATAAATCCAATTTTATGAAAATTGATTCCCTAATCATTAAAATAAATACGTACCATAGCAAACAAAATAACTATATGTGAAATTAGGGTCTCAAGAAAACTTACGGTCAAACCCAGACCGAACTGAGAATTGTTCATTAATAACCAAATCAAACCCTAATAGGTTTATCTTTGTTGTATATTTTGGGTAGTCTATAACCCAAAATCAATCAACTAAACAAACAAACAAACCTGGTAATCTTGTATGCGATTGTAGATGAAGAAATTGCAACCTGGATTATTCTCTGAATCGTGTAATCACTATCAGATAAACCTATTTGTGGGTTGCACACAATGATTTATCGGATAAGACAGAGAATTCTTTTGATGGAATTGGATTTTGATTCTTCTTTGATGAAGATCCAGAGAGAACCAAGTAACCATCGTTCGTCTTCTGTATGTGTGTCGATGAAGTTATGATCATGATCCAGGGAATGCAAAACATGGTTTAATATAAACATGGTTTAATATCATCCAAATCCATTTCCCTTATGAGCCCAAATAAATAATTAAAAGCCCATTTGACATTACACTTTAGCCCAAGTATAAAACCAAATAACAAAGCCCAAATAACATTATTATTAAACAAGCCCGCACTCCCGCGTCACCTAACTCGTTTAATCTCATAACGTTATTTCCTTCATCGACAAGTTAATTCAATAACACTAAAATATCCAACAATATGTTTCCCACAATCACATAGTGTTCCACGTGCAGAATGTGCTTTTGGAGATTCAGATGCTTGGGGTGTTTATGGAGGAGTACCTAATTGGTACTGTTAGTCACGGAACCAAGGCTTCTCATCGGGGGGTCATCCTAAGGCTAGCAATCATCTCTTATAACTACAACTAGTTGGTACAAATTGTGTTTTTATATAGAAATATTTCAGTTTTATGTATAAAAATGGAACAAATTCTCGAGCTTGAAGGGCCAATGAACCCTAATGACTCCCCTTTAGTTCCACATGATACCGAAGGATATATGCCCCTGGCAACCTAAAAATCTAGACCTATACAAATTAAGGCAAAACATTAGAAACAGAAGACCATCAAATAGGATGAACGTTAGCTCTATATATACCTCTACTTAACCATGCTATTAGTAAATTTTCAACAACTTTGCGTAGTGTTTTGAGTCATGTTGTATTTTTTACCCATGATTTATATTAAAGACTACTCTATAGTTTAACCATGTAGGTAATTGTCATGATATATCACATGTAAGGCGGCGTTTTGGGAGCGGGAGGGGTTTGGTGGTTGTTTAGTTGCTTTTTAAATTCTTTTCTTAATGTGTCGCTATCAAGTGCTACCACGGTGTGATTCAAATGTGACGCTTTCTACATAGTTGAGTGTTTATGTCTATGATGATAAATAGAATGTGGAAGTTTAGAAATAAAATTGATGGGTATTTAAATTAGTATTTTCTACGAAATGAATATAAAAAAATAATGTGGACGTACATCACATTGCTACGTACATATCGGCTTAATTTAGGTATATTTTTTGTGTAATTTTACGCCCATTGCATAGATCAATCAAAAATTGACACGTAAACGGTAAAGATGTTTTTCATTCAGAATATACAGTTTGTTCTCCACGGCTCCATCCATTCACTTGCTGACATGTGGAATCAAGTGTAAGATTTAATGTTATTTGCGTTTTAGTTGGTGTAGAAGAATTTATTTTGTTGCTGACATAACTTTCTTTTTTTTCTCAAACAATTTCTTCTTCTTTTCTTTTTTTTAACCAATTTCCTCTATTTCTTTTATTACTATTAATAGTTTTTTTTCCTCGTATTATGGGGTTGTTTTACGTTATTCGTTTATAATATTTATATATTTATTTGTTTTAAGAAAGTTAATAATATATTAAGGGTTTGATGATAAAAAGGTTTCACAAATAAATAAGATGTTATAATTAACCCGGTTTAAAAGTTATCTGGGTTTGGCAGGACCCATGACCCACGTATTTTTTTTACTATAAAATTGTTTTTAAATTATAAATATTATTTTTTAAATCGGATATTAATTTCTAATATATCCCTATTTTATAGGATTTTCATATCAAATATTTGGTGAGATTAATTTTTAATTTCATGAGACGCTATAACCCGTTTAAGAGCTATCTGGGTTTGGTGAGACCTATACCCATGAATTCATGTCAAATGCATGAAAAGCTTTTACTTACAAATACATTAATTTGATGTCTTGTGACAATATAGAAAGCAACCAGAAAGCTTTTAAAGATTTTGTTTATATATATTTTAAGATTAAGATTATATGTATATTCATATGTTTGTTTTCTTACGTTTTGAAATGTGTGTTAGTATTATAACTTATAACTAAAGAGAATAGGAGTTTATGGTATCTTTCCATTCTTTAAAGCATGCAAGCCGTTATATGTGGTTTATTAACCCCTAACTATATTATATATAATGCACGAGACAAGGATAAATTAAGACACTTGATTTTAATAGTTTTATAAATTATAATGCATAAAGTATATGTGTTAATAGGGTTAAACTTGTCTTTTAAAAATAACATAACTTATCCACCTTACAAGTTTACCCTTTCATCTTTAACCATATTATGCTTTTAATTTCAATTTTAAACTAACTTCCCACTCATGATTTTTAAACGACAATAACTTTTTCATACGTTAATATTTTTGTAGAAAAATTGCATCATAAAAACGAACATTTTATTCTCTTTAATTTGAATAGGATATTGTTATAATTTTTAAATTTTAAACAAATTAATATGTTACGTAAGAGCGTTCAATGCCGATTCTGATGGTTTTTAAGTTAAACTTGTGAGCCTAGCGTTAGTATCATTTTTTGTCGTCAAAAACCAAAACTTAACCATTGAAAATTGAAACCAAAATGTTGCTTACGGTATGGTTCCGATTTGATTTCACAGTTTAAGCTATGATAATAAATGTTGTTTAAAATAATTATTAATTTAACCGTACCATCAATTCTAACTAAGCATCAACACAATATGATACCTTAGAGAATCATAATATGAAGAACGATAATTTTAGCCACAAAAATAGTAGACCTAAGACGCGAAATGATAACAAGAACAAAGAATACTACATATCATAGAGGAAATAGATTAATATAAAGTTTTTATATCCAAATTTACCTATATTTAAAGACGCTTTGTTCAATTGCATTTTAACTATATTTAATATATATAACAAAACATATATAATATTAAATAATAAATTTATATCTATACTAATGCGTGAGACAAGGGTAAATTAAGACACTTTATTTTAAAAGTTTTACAAATTATAATGCATAAAGTACATGTGTTAATAGGGTTAAACTTGTCTTTTAAACATAACATAACTTATCCACCTTACAAGTTTACCCCCTCATCTTTACTCATATTATGTTTTTAATTTCAATTGTAAACTAACTTCCCACCCATGATTTTTAAATAACAATATTTTTTCATACGTTAATATTTTTGTAGAAAAATTGCATCATAAAAACGAACATTTTATTCTCTTTAATTTGAATATGATATTGTTATAATTTTTAAATTTTAAACAAATTAATATGTTACGTAAGGGCGTTCAATGCCGATCCTGATGGTTTTTAAGTTAAACTTGTGAGCCTAACGTTAGTATCATTTTTTGTCGTCCAAAACCAAAACTTAACCATTGAAAATTGAAACCAAAATGTTACTTACGGTATGGTTCCGATTTGGTTTCACATTTAAGCTATGATAATAAATGCTATTTAAAATAATTATTAATTTAACCATACCATCAATCCTAACTAAGCATCAACAAAATATGATACTTTAGAGGATCATAATATGAAGAATGATAATTTTAGCCAACTGACCAAAAGTAAAAATATCAACTGTGAAACCACACCGATATCTGGTTTATCTATATCTATACTATATATAATGCATGAGACAAAGGTAAATTAAGACACTTGATTTTAAGAGTTTTACAAATTATAATGCATAAAGTACATGTGTTAATAGGGTTAAACTTGTCTTTTAAACATAACATAACTTATCCACCTTACAAGTTTACCCCTTCATCTTTAACCATATTATGTTTTTAATTTCAATTTTAAACTAACTTTTCACCCATGATTTTTAAACGATAATAACTTTTTCATACATTAATATTTTTGTTGAAAAATTGCATCATAAAAATGAACATTTTGTTCTCTATAATTTGAATATGATATTGTTATAATTTTTAAATTTTAAAAAATTAATATGTTACGTAAGGGCATTTAATGCCGATTCTGATAGTTTTTAAGTTAAACTTGTGAGCCTAACGTTAGTATCATTTTTTGTCATCCAAAACCAAATTTAACCATTGAAAATTGAAACCAAAATGTTACTTAAGGTATGGTTCCGGTTTGGTTTCACAGTTTAAGCTATGATAATAAAGTTGTTTAAAATAATTATTAATTTAACCGTACCATCAATCCTAACTAAGCATCAACAAAATATGATACCTTAGAGGATCATAATATGAAGAATGATAATTTTAGCCAACTGACCAAAAGTAAAAATATCAACTGTGAAACCACACCGATATCCGGTTTAAACTGTTTCATGGTTTTAAACCAAACCATAACCATGAACACTTATAAGTGTTATGTGATTAACATGGTTCGCGCTCAAACAACCGCTGCATCGCGCGGGCACCCGGCTAGTAATGAATTAATAAGAATTGTTTAGAAAATGTATGATTTCAAAAGATATGGTTTCAATTTTCATAAAGACAGCGTTAATATTATAATGTTTAGTCGACATTTTGGGGGGTGTTTGGCCTAGCTTTTTTAGCTTTTTTTAACAAAATAAGTTTAGTTTGGTGTTTGTTTTAGCTTTTTAAGCTTATGCTTATAAGCTTACATAAGCTAATTTATAGAAGTTAGTTGGAAGATGGTTTTTAAGCTTATTTAAGGAAGCTTATTTGTGTAAGGGTGTTAAGTTACCCATTTGCCCTTAAAGGAAATGGTTTAATCCATTTAACTCCATTTCACTCCTATTAATTTTTAACAAATCAATTAGTAATTAATAAATAATTAATGCATATTGTTCATTTTAACCCGTGAAAAGCACATTTAAAGTGTCATTTCATCATAACCTATGTTAAGCGTTAAAGTATACCACATGGCCTAAGAGGCAAATGGTGGATAATTAATAAGAGACAACTTATTACTGCAACAATTTAACAACTTATTGACGCATAATTAATAAGAGGTAAATGGTGGATTTTCGGAGAAGATGCAATTAGTTGATCGAATGGTTTCACCCGCCGTGAAGCGTGGGGTCGAAATACTAGTTGTAAATTATATATTGAAAGTTACCCAGAGTGTATTTTAAACCATAAAATCTTATTTCAAGAGGTTTAATATTAACTCTTAGATAAAAATAGTTTTCGGGTCACGCCCGTTATTTACATTTATGGTGTTTTATTAGCTAACAGTTTGTAAGATTTAAACACTTCAGGCTTCAGAGCCTGGTCCTTTAATTTATTTGCATGAAAAAAAATATATGGAAAGAATAATGGTATTGATAGTCGAGAGTCTAGTGACATTAATGAAATAGATGAAGACACGAGTACACAACGTAGAATAGATTATTTATACATGAGTGCAGTTAGAGATATGATTGTAGGAGATCTAGCCAAACAAAGATGAATGTTTATTGAATATTAATGTATTTTTGCAGAAATTTTGCGTCATTCTCGATATAAATTTATCCAAAAATAATGTATAACTCATAAAAATAAAGTAGATACATATAAAATATAAGTTATGTGATAATATGTAACAATGCCCTTTTTGGTCATTTTCCTAATATAAGCTAAATAAAAAAAGCTAACACAAACACTTGGAAAAAGCTTATCAACTTATAAAATATAAGCTCATCCAAACACATAAAAAGAGCTTATCAAATAGTTAAAAAAAAGCTATAAGTTTCAATCCAATAAAAGCATAAGCTAAAAAATAAAAGCTAGGCCAAACACCCCCTTAATAACACTTGTTTCAGTAACATGTGGGAACTGACATACGATGAGTTCCTAGATCCATATTTGCTAAAAGAAGAACAAAAAATATACCAGCTTTGGTAACCTCAAACCTTAAAACTAATACTTTTGGTCTTCCTTAACCAGTGAATGCGAAGACATTAAAATATATGCCAGATATTGTTTTTAAATAGTTGTCTGCCACCTTAATTAAAAGGTTAAACTTTTTTTTTACGAACGAAAAATTATATTAGAAACCCCCAAACAAAAGCAAGGGCACACAACGTGACAGATAAACAAATTACATGAAAGAAGAATCACACCAATCTTTTGGAAAAAAAAAAGATATGTTTTGATCTATTATTAAACTAAAGTTGACCAAGAGATTTGATGTCCTCCATAACTTTTAACACCTTAACTTCTTTGTTAGAGAAATGAACAGAAAATGTTGCTTGTCTTAACAATCTGATTATCATTGAAACTTCTTTGTTACAAAGATTATCATTGAAACTCCACTCTGGTCTGGGGAATGCGTTTCCATCTCCAATTCCACACAATCTCCTGATATATTGTGCCTGGAGTAACAATCTGAAATTTTGCTTTCTTTTTAAGTTCCAACGTGAAATTGGACGGGGACAATACCTTTAAATGTTCAATGCATGTATAATGTATTCACATCGACATAATCAAACACACTCACCAACATATTAGGATATTATAATAACTTGCATACGTGTGATCATGTTGATAAAAATAACATAAAAATAATAAAAGTTTTCTTCTATAAAGAACTATCCTCAAAATTATATATCATATTATAAAGTTGAAAACTTTATTTATTGGCGAGAGAAAAACACTAATAATATCAATAAATTCTGTCAAGACAAGCAACAAAAAATGTAATCTGGAAAATCAAAATTATCAACAAAAATTATTATTTGTACATATATAATCACTTGGACTACAAAAACAAGTTAAGTCGTATATGACTATATGTGTTGATCGGGTTTTGTCGTTCGTTTCAGTTAATTGGTTGGCGTTAATGGGTTTTTGATATTTGAAAGTCTTACAAAAGCCCGAACCTAATAACTATTAGTTTAATGGATTTTTGGGTATTTGGGTAACCGATTGTAAGGTTTCTTCATAATGATTTCGGGTCGGACGGGTTCCTCGGACCGATACGGGTAAAACCGGCGAGCATACTACCGGCAATTTGGACACGTTTTGGTTGGTCATGGCCTCGTGGCCCGATTCATGTATATTATGTAATTACTTAATATGTGCGTTAAATGGAATAAGAAAAATCAATCTTCTAAAAATTAGTTTATCATATTAATCTGCTTTAGCCTATCATCTTAACTCCTTTATATTACAACAAGATAAAGCAAGCTCCTATAAAAGTTCTCATAACAAACAAAATATACTTAAATTAAAGTATTGTATTGTAAAGTAAAATTAAGGTTGTAAAAGCCTAAAAGGTTTAAAGTTGGCAGAAAAAGTTATAGAATTAATACTTTTAGAAGATGCTTTCTTCTTCATATTTGAAGCTATATTATAGAAATAGAGCTATTGGAGCGCGCCCAAGATGCTGGGAGGACTTCATGGATTCTTTATCCAATGTGTTGTCTTTTGTGGATTGGTCCATGGATATATGGAGAGTGCAAGGTTCATGTGTAATGATTCTCTGCGTTGACCAATAATCATGGATTATAAGGCATTGTTTGACGATGTTAATATGGACTTGAACTTTATGAACCATGGATCTAACACAGAATTTAAGGAGCAATATTTAACCATAATCTAGCTCAGGGCCGGCCCAAATGACTAATGCCTTAAGCCCAAATGACTAATCAAGTAAAGCTAGAGCTTTGAACCCTTACATTTTTAAGGCCTTTATTTTTAAAAAAATAACTACACTATCTATTACAATTAGAACTGAGCATGCACGTGTCATATCATTAGCATCCCACGTAGCAGATTTATCAAACCAAGTGCTTTTCCAATTTCAATCACTTTCAACCGTCGGTGACTTCTTGATGTTTTAATTACTCAACCATCGTATCGTTTCTTCTTTCTCTGATAACCACCTTTCAACCGTCATAACTGAATAACTGCCACCCCTCCCAAACTATAAATACATACGCCCATTCTGCTCAACTACTTTCAATCAAATTTACAACGTCGGTGGCGATCACAACCAAATTTTCTTCACTCGTATCTAGCCACGTTTTTGGTGAAATTATTACAATGAAAAACCTTTAAAATTACCACATGCGGTTGAACTTAACACAACAGATGGTGATGTACGTTTGGTAGAACTCAACCATCGCTTTGTTTCTCTGATAACCGCAGTATAATGGTAATAACCGATGACGTCCGCCACCGCCATCCTATAAATACATCGTTAAACCCAAATTTTTCGGGCGACCACATCCAACTTTTGACATCCCTTGATAATTCAGCCTATATGCAATCATATTGTGAGTGTAAATGGCGGTGACAGTAAGATTAACGCGACTCGGCACTAAAGCCTTCGAACCACCGTTACTCTAAATTTCGTTTGCTTTATAAACTATTATTCATGAAAAGGCCCTTGATAGGCATCACATGGCACTCCGAACCGAAACGTTTTAATTAAATATTTTATTAACGCATGTGTATGCTTTTATAACGTATATAGGTATTTTTATTGTCATATATAAAACCAACATTTTTCTCAAACCATAGTATTATGCTGTTAACCCAATTGATTGTATCATTGTATTGCAGTTTTTTCAAATTGTACGTGCAGGCAACATATCTTCATGGTTATCTTAAGCATATATATATATCAAGTAATACCAAAACTTCATTTTTTGTTATTTGTTTAAGTTGCGATATCAAGTTGCGGAGTGTAACGATACCGTAAGGAAAGAAATTTCCGCAGCAATGCGCAGGGTAATTTTGCCACATTAGCCACCATTGAAAACCTTAAGAAACGAAAACTAATACTATAGAGTGGGATATAACTTTGGTTGCTGATAAAATTTGGTTTATTTTCATTAATTGTATTAATATGTAGTGATTTGACTTTGAGTGTAATACCCAAGTATTGAAAAACAAAAATAATGTT
This sequence comes from Bidens hawaiensis, assembly GCF_021521415.1. Lineage (NCBI taxonomy): Eukaryota > Viridiplantae > Streptophyta > Magnoliopsida > Asterales > Asteraceae > Bidens > Bidens hawaiensis. The sequence continues at coordinate 102,079 of NW_027498941.1, forward strand.
TGTAACCAACACAAATAATATAGTCACAACATGCGGGTTACATCGCTAGTATATAACATATATAATATTTATTCCTGATTTCTAAGACCAAGGGTTGCTCTAGTCCAGCGGTGGTTTGCTTATTATTATTAGAGCTTATCTTTTCCTTGGGCACCAGTGTTCGATCCCATCAGTGTTCGATTGAATATTTGATTGTTGTTTATCCGACACCCATAAAGGGTGATTTAAGTATTTTTTTTATCCGACACCAGGGAAACATGCATGTTAAAAGCCGAAAATTGCATATAGTAAATCATTTTTCTTCTACTATTTTCAATGCATTTTATTTCTCTCACAATATATATTAGTTTAATAAGTTTTTTATTACTTTTGACTAAAGTTAATTTAAAGATTTAGGTGTGCATATGCCGTTAAAAAAAATAATTACAGGACCATATGTAGTTAAAACTTGTTTATAAGTTTAGCAAGCTAAAAGTTAACATTATCTTTACTTATATATGTGCATTATAACTAACTGTAAACGGCCATGTTAAACATGACAAATGTGTGTATTGTTGTCCACAAAATGTTTTGCGGTATACTCCGATCAAGTTACATTGATGACATGTTTCAACATATATACATTATGGTTGGTTTGTTTTAAGAAACAAATCATATACCGACTTATGTTATAAAATAGAGTAGAGAAGTAAAACTATTTAAGTTCTAAATTTAGTGTATTCATTTAATTGAATCTAAAGCGAAATGAATAAAATTTGGAAAGTACGAGCTGAAGTTTTTTAGAAAAGGCCCCTGGATTTTGTACTCGTTTTGGGCCACCATAATGATTGGGCCAACTCTGATCTGACTATCATAGATAGAATCAGGACCGGCCAAAGGAGGGGTGAAGTTGATTACTCAGGATCTGCTCTTCATAGAAACCTATAATTATTAAAAAAAGTTTATATATATTCTATATATAAATTTATTCTAAAATAAAAACTTATAAAATTACCATCTTTGTTTTAATGGAAAGAGGGTTATTTACGAAAACAAAGGTTTGGGGTTCAAATCTTAAGAGTGTCATTTTATATATTTTGGGACCATTTAGTCGTCCTAGGCTCCAAAAATTTTTAGGGGTTCTTAGGAACAACACTGGATAGAATCTCATGTAATTGATTGTGGGCTCTTGATCTGATATATTGAAAGCATACAAAATCTCTGTAATTTGTCTGTGTACGTAGCCCAAGAGTGTCATTTTATAAAATTTAGGGACCATTTAGTCGCCGTAGGCTCTGAAAAAATTAGGGGTTCTTGGGAACGGCACTGGATAGAATCTCATGTAACTGATTGTGGGCTCTTGATTTCATATATATTGAAAACGTACAAAATCTCAGTAATTTGTCAGTGTGCGTAGTGTAGGTTTCGTTATGGATCTAACACTAATCCCAGATCATCCGTAGACTTTGTGAGCGGAAAGCACCAAGAATATCCGGATCTCGTATCAAGAAATGCACAATAACACACGCACTATTTTAGAGAAAGAAAGAGTAAAAAATAATTATTATTTTCAAGAAGCTTGTCAGAATATGAAGTATAAATGCATATTTATACTTCATTTCTAGGTTAATACATTAATGGGCTCTGATGGGCTTGCCCATTGGGCTTGTTACAACTAAAGAGCTTCGTGCCCATACAATGATGAACGAAAACTAAATTAAACGACAAATTACGTTTAATTGCTATCTAATACATAAGCCTTCTATATTTAGCCCTACAATCTCCCTCTAAGCTTTTGTATAGATAGGTGATTTCATCTCTAACCATGTTTTGTTTTCATTTTCAACATCTACCATCTCGAACTCTGAAAGTGTTCAAAGTCCAATTGATCCAAGTGTTTATTGGACTCGGATGATTCTTTATTTTCTATTCTTGGAGACTTGATTCTCAATCTTTTTTTTTCTTGTTTTTAGGAAGGATCGGTAACAGTAGATGCGGGTGACCCAATATCTAATTCCCTGTTCGTTGACTTTCTTAAGTCGACTGGTTTTGTTCCTTTGCGTCTTGACGGATCTTCAGAGATGATTAGATCATCTTCAAGTTAAACTTCCAACTTTTCATGTTCTCATGTTCTTTTGCATGCTTCACCATCCTCAACATTGGTCTCTTTAAAGGTAGGCTTGTCCTTGATCAGACTGACTGAATAATCCACTACACAACACTAGAAAATGTAAAGCCAAAAATGTGTCTTGCGATATCAAAGTACGAAACTCGTTATATATTTACGGTCAAGTTAATAATTAATGTGGTGAGAATTCTGAACATGAAATGAGAGCTTCGGTGCACGCGTTCAGCTTCAATGGGGATAAGACTTCTAGAAGATAGTGGTAGGCTATAAATAGGACCTTATGTGTTTATTGTATGTGTGTTGTATGGTGTAATCACCCACCTAAGGGGAGCTCACCTTGGGTGGGGTCGGTCCGTTCGTTTATGATTTACCGTATGGATGACAACGAACATCCATCCATTTTGGTCATTTGAATTAAACAGAGTTAGTGGTTTGTTAGACTGAGATTGCTATTGGTAACAAATCTCATAGTTGGGATTGCCAATAGTCATATTGTTAGTTAGGATTATTAGTGGCCAGTTGTTTATAGTTTGGATTATTAATATCTAATTTTTCTTTATTTTAATTATTTTTGTATGATTATCTTTTAAGAGATGGTCTCTCTTTATATTGTACCCGGACTGAGGTTGTACTAGGGTCATCGATTTTCTACACCATAAATGCATTTATTTAAGTTGTGCTTGGCATCATGTGTACACACGATATTTGGGTTTGTGTCATGTTCGAATTGTTAGCCCGTAAATAAAATACGACCTGGTTAGCACTCTAGTTTTAAGGTTACTTTATCATTCATGAGCACATGATGACATGAAATGAAAACCACGGCTGTAGTACCTTTTATTATATTTCTATTTTGTTTTCAGTTATATGTATGTTACGTATTATTGTCATGGGTTTATAATTTTATATGCCCACGATATTATATCCCAATGCATAATCTTGGATTATGTAAACCAAATTACAACTGATCGCACGCTTTAACCAAACTATATGATCTTATGCTTAATTATAAAACGTTATAAAGCAAGAAGAATACACGAATATGATTAAAAAAGGTTTAATTAGAACACCAGCCCACATTTTGCTTCTACGTTTACTTCAACTTCTCTTGATCCAAGTCTCTCAACTTTTCATTTTCAAGTTCAGAGTTATCTCATGACCAAACATACGTTGATCTAGGAATCTTTAAGTTTAAATTTATACGGTGACATTTTTCAAGATCCAATGTTTATTGAGCTAAACAAGCGATGCACGCTTTCCATCTTCTGCTATGCTGTCGTGTAATCATCCCTGACCTTGCTTCAGGTACTTGATTGTTCTTCTTTGTGTATAACACGAAATTTCTCCCGCCGCAAGATCCAATTCCTTCACTTGGACTCAATGCTAAAATGCAACAAAAAAAAGTATGTTTAACATAATATTATATCATACACTTCTTATATTCATGCATTGAGAAAGTTAATATTCTCTAATCTTGTTCCTGTTACGCATAACCTCTTGAAACTCACCAGCCTAGTATACCTTGCAATCGTCTTGTTAATTGGCAGTGTATTGGTGGAGTCCCGTATATGTGAGATCATGGCTTAAAAAATGTAAAAGAAAACGAAACAATTTGAAATGATTCATAACCTCACCTGATCCTACATCCGATGCATAGAGTATGAATTTGTTGAAATCCGATCCGATAACAGGAAGCCGCCCACCACGAGCATACAACTTTAGTGATGAATCTATAACTGTAGAAACCTTATCATCATCATTCACCACGAATCTCAAAGGCCCAGAACTTCCAGCCACATTCACAGTTATCAAAAGCCGCGTATTCGAAGCATTAACGTCGCCTTCTTCGTTATTCTTTTTCTTCTTGGGCAGAATCATTCTTATCGAAAGACTTCTCTTCATGTTCTTTTTGGTCTCCATACTTGAATCTTAGGATACTAAGGAAGGTTTTGTACCAAGAACCATAAAAGGCAGCTGGCAACTATAAGATTCTTCTGACTTTAGAGTTTAGACATTCAAAAATGAGATTCAAATGTTGGAATTTATGTTTGTTTGAAGGCGACTGAGTTAGAGGATCTATTTGAAACTTAGATGATGTCAATAATTCCAAGGTTTATTTGTGAAGAACAATGTAGTGCGTATGGTGTATGAACGTATATACACAAGCTAACAAAACACTTAAAATTGTCACTTACTTCTATATTATAAAATGCATTAATAATAATAATAATAATAATAAACATGTAGTCGATAAATATTATTTAAATTTTAATATATCATATTCAAAATGGTATTTTAATTTATTTCCATTGAAAAACTTGAGCGACAATTTTATTTCACCCTTTGTTTTAAACTTCATTTAATTGTGACTGTATTTCAGAGAACGATTTTCTAACAACATTTTTTAAAAAATTCTTATAATTTTACACTTGTAAGGATATGAACTCAATTCATTTTATTATTTGAAGGGGTAAACAGCATACCACTAATAAAAACTGGTAATAGATAATTTAAGGTAATTTTAGAGAGTGATTTAAATACTCACCTTCACACACTTAAGCCAAAGTACCATTAAAGGATTTGAAAATCTAAAACAGGCAAAACAAGGAAATATGAAAAGAAGCTGTCTTTTTATTATAATCATTAAAAAAGGTAAAAAATTCTAACCCTTATTATGTTAATTTAGCAATCCACAAAAGTATTATGTGTTTGAAAATTGTTAAAAATGTGTTTTAAATAGGAAAATGAATTTTCTTTTTCAATTTCAAAATTAAGTTGTTGTATTTATATACTAGGTATACATATATGAAATTATCACCACCACCGCCTTCGTTTGCCATCCCCTCCCCCACAGCCAGTAACTAATATTAACCATTAAGAAAACTGAACAAAAAGTAGATG